>NW_028225179.1:126460993-126756661 GCF_052327205.1 Somniosus microcephalus
ACACACTCTGTCCTCACTCCCCCCACACACACCCTCTGTCCTCACTCCCCTCCCCGCACACACCCTCTGTCCTCACTCCCCCGCACACACACCCTCTGTCCTCACTCCCCCCGCACACACCCTCTGTCCTCACTCCCCCCACACACACCCTCTGTCCTCACTCCCCCCCACACACCCTCTGTCCCTCACTCCCTCCCCCCCACACACCCTCTGTCCTCACTCCCCCCACACACACCCTCTGTCCTCACTCCCCCCCACACACACCCTCTGTCCTCACTCCCCCCACACACACCCTCTGTCCTCACTCCCCCCCACACACACCCTCTGTCCTCACTCCCCCCCACACACACCCTCTGTCCTCACTCCCCCCACACACACCCTCTGTCCTCACTCCCCCCACACACACCCTCTGTCCTCACTCCCCCCCCACACACACCCTCTGTCCTCACTCCCCCCCACACACACCCTCTGTCCTCACTCCCCCCACACACACCCTCTGTCCTCACTCCCCCCACACACACCCTCTGTCCTCACTCCCCCCACACACACCCTCTGTCCTCACTCCCCCCACACACACCCTCTGTCCTCACTCCCCCCCACACACCACACCCTCTGTCCTCACTCCCCCACACACACCCTCTGTCCTCACTCCCCCCACACACACCCTCTGTCCTCACTCCCCCCACACACACCCTCTGTCCTCACTCCCCCCCACACACACCCTCTGTCCTCACTCCCCCCACACACACCCTCTGTCCTCACTCCCCCCACACACCCTCTGTCCTCACTCCCCCCCACACACACCCTCTGTCCTCACTCCCCCACACACACCCTCTGTCCTCACTCCCCCCCACACAGCACCCTCTGTCCTCACTCCCCCCACACACACCCTCTGTCCTCACTCCCCCCACACACACCCTCTGTCCTCACTCCCCCCACACACACACCCTCTGTCCTCACTCCCCCCCCACACACACCCTCTGTCCTCACTCCCCCCACACACACCCTCTGTCCTCACTCCCCCCACACACACCCTCTGTCCTCACTCCCCCCACACACACCCTCTGTCCTCACTCCCCCCACACACACCCTCTGTCCTCACTCCCCCCACACACACCCTCTGTCCTCACTCCCCCCCCACACACACACCCTCTGTCCTCACTCCCCCCACACACACCCTCTGTCCTCACTCCCCCCACACACACCCTCTGTCCTCACTCCCCCACACACACCCTCTGTCCTCACTCCCCCCCCACACACACCCTCTGTCCTCACTCCCCCACACACACCCTCTGTCCTCACTCCCCCCACACACACCCTCTGTCCTCACTCCCCCCCACACACCCTCTGTCCTCACTCCCCCCACACACACCCTCTGTCCTCACTCCCCCCCCACACACACCCTCTGTCCTCACTCCCCCCACACACACCCTCTGTCCTCACTCCCCCCACACACACCCTCTGTCCTCACTCCCCCCCCACACACACCCTCTGTCCTCACTCCCCCCACACACACCCTCTGTCCTCACTCCCCCCACACACACCCTCTGTCCTCACTCCCCCCACACACACCCTCTGTCCTCACTCCCCCCACACACACCCTCTGTCCTCACTCCCCCCCACACACACCCTCTGTCCTCACTCCCCCCACACACACCCTCTGTCCTCACTCCCCCCCCACACACACCCTCTGTCCTCACTCCCCCCCACACACACCCTCTGTCCTCACTCCCCCCCACACACAACCTCTGTCCTCACTCCCCCCACACACACCCTCTGTCCTCACTCCCCCCACACACACCCTCTGTCCTCACTCCCCCGTCGTCACTCCCACACACCCTCTGTCCTCACTCCCCCCCACACACACCCTCTGTCCTCACTCCCCCCACACACACCCTCTGTCCTCACTCCCCCCACACACCCTCTGTCCTCACTCCCACACACACCCTCTGTCCTCACTCCCCCACACACACCCTCTGTCCTCACTCCCCCCACACACCCTCTGTCCTCACTCCCCCCCACACACACCCTCTGTCCTCACTCCCCCCACACACACCCTCTGTCCTCACTCCCCCCCCCACACACCCTCTGTCCTCACTCCCCTCACACACACCCTCTGTCCTCACTCCACCCTACACACCCTCTGTCCTCACTCCCCCCACACACACACCCTCTGTCCTCACTCCCCCCCCACACACACCCTCTGTCCTCACTCCCCCCACACACCCCTCTGTCCTCACTCCCCCCACACACACCCTCTGTCCTCACTCCCCCCACACACACCCTCTGTCCTCACTCCCCCCACACACACCCTCTGTCCTCACTCCCCCCACACACACCCTCTGTACTCACTCCCCCCACACACCACCCTCTGTCCTCACTCCCCCCACACACACCCTCTGTCCTCACTCCCCCCACACACACCCTCTGTCCTCACTCCCCCCACACACACCCTCTGTCCTCACTCCCCCCCACACACACCCTCTGTCCTCACTCCCCCCCACACACAACGTCTGTCCTCACTCCCCCCACACACACCCTCTGTCCTCACTCCCCCCCACACACACCCTCTGTCCTCACTCCCCCCACACACACCCTCTGTCCTCACTCCCCCCCACACACACCCTCTGTCCTCACTCCCCCCACACACACCCTCTGTCCTCACTCCCCCCACACACACCCTCTGTCCTCACTCCCCCCCACACACACCCTCTGTCCTCACTCCCCCCACACACACCCTCTGTCCTCACTCCCCCACACACACCCTCTGTCCTCACTCCCCCCCCACACACCCTCTGTCCTCACTCCCCCCCACACACACCCTCTGTCCTCACTCCCCCCCACACACACCCTCTGTCCTCACTCCCCCCCCACACACACACTCTGTCCTCACTCCCCCCACACACACCCTCTGTCCTCACTCCCCCACACACACCCTCTTTCCTCACTCCCCCCACACACACCCTCTGTCCTCACTCCCCCCCACACACACCCTCTGTCCTCACTCCCCCCCACACACACCCTCTGTCCTCACTCTCCCCCCACACACACCCTCTGTCCTCACTCCCCCCCCACACACACCCTCTGTCCTCACTCCCCCCCACACACCCTCTGTCCTCACTCCCCCCACACACACCCTCTGTCCTCACTCCCACCCCCACACACCCTCTTTCCTCACTCCCCCCACACACCCTCTGTCCTCACTCCCCCCACACACACCCTCTGTCCTCACTCCCCCGCACACCCTCTGTCCTCACTCCCCCCCCCACACACCCTCTGTCCTCACTCGCCCCACACACACCCTCTGTCCTCACTCCCCCCCCCACACACCCTCTGTCCTCACTCCCCCCACACACACCCTCTGTCCTCACTCCCCCCCACACACCCTCTGTCCTCACTCCCCCCACACACACACCCTCTGTCCTCACTCCCCCCCCACACACACCCTCTGTCCTCAATCCCCCCACACACCCTCTGTCCTCACTCCCCCCACACACACCCTCTGTCCTCACTCCCCCCCACACACACCCTCTGTCCTCACTCCCCCCACACACACACCCCCTGTCCTCACTCCCCCCACACCCCCTCTGTCCTCACTCCCCCCACACACACCCTCTGTCCTCACTCCCCCCCACACACACCCTCTGTCCTCACTCCCCCCACACACACCCTCTGTCCTCACTCCCCCCACACACACCCTCTGTCCTCACTCCCCCCACACACACCCTCTGTCCTCACTCCCCCCCACACACACCCCTCTGTCCTCACTCCCCCCACACACACCCTCTGTCCTCACTCCCCCCCACACACACCCTCTGTCCTCACTCCCCCCACACACACCCTCTGTCCTCACTCCCCCCCACACACACCCTCTGTCCTCACTCCCCCCACACACACCCTCTGTCCTCACTCCCCCCACACACACCCTCTGTCCTCACTTCCCCCCACACACACCCTCTGTCCTCACTCCCCCCACACACACCCTCTGTCCTCATTCCCCCCACACACACCCTCTGTCCTCACTCCCCCACACACACCCTCTGTCCTCACTCCCCCCACACACACCCTCTGTCCTCACTCCCCCCACACACACCCTCTGTCCTCACTCCCCCCACACACACCCTCTGTCCTCACTCCCCCCACACACACCCTCTGTCCTCACTCCCCCCCACACACACCCTCTGTCCTCACTCCCCCCCACACACACCCTCTGTCCTCACTCCCCCCACACACACCCTCTATCCTCACTCCCCCCACACACACCCTCTATCCTCACTCCCCCCACACACACCCTCTGTCCTCACTCCCCCCACACACACCCTCTGTCCTCACTCCCCCCACACACACCCTCTGTCCTCACTCCCCCCGCGAACACACCCTCTGTCCTCACTCCCCCCACACACCCTCTGTCCTCACTCCCCCCACACACACCCTCTGTCCTCACTCCCCCCACACACCCTCTGTCCTCACTCCCCCCACACACACCCTCTGTCCTCACTCCCCCACACACACACCCTCTGTCCTCACTCCCCCCACACACACCCTCTGTCCTCACTCCCCCCACACACACACCCTCTGTCCTCACTCCCCCCGCACACACCCTCTGTCCTCACTCCCCACACACACCCTCTGTCCTCACTCCCCCCGCACACACCCTCTGTCCTCACTCCCCGCGCACACACCCTCTGTCCTCACTCCCCCCGCACACACCCTCTGTCCTCACTCCCCCCACACACACCCTCTGTCCTCACTCCCCCCACACACACCCTCTGTCCTCACTCCCCCCACACACACCCTCTATCCTCACTCCCCCCACACACACCCTCTGTCCTCACTCCCCCCCACACACACCCTCTGTCCTCTCTCCCCCCACACACACCCTCTATCCTCACTCCCCCCACACACACCCTCTGTCCTCACTCCCCCCCACACACCCTCTGTCCTCACTCCCCCCCGCCCCATACACACACCCTCTGTCTTCGCACATCCCTGGAATCTTTCTCCTAATTCCAACTCTCTCCTGGCTCTATTCATGATTGCATCAAAAGACAGGTTCGGTCTGTGGAAACTATGAGCTGAAACTTCCACCTTTAGAATTACACCTGCGGTCAGCGGTAGTGTCACAGCCCTGGGATAACAATGACCCTTTTATAGTGACATTTCCATCAGCTGTCCCACAGGCTGCCCAACATGTACTCCTGCCCACTCCAAAAGATGGGAAATAAGCACATTGTCAGACAATGTAGTGCAGGTTAAAACAAATAGTGAGATTAATTTGCAGATCTCTAATTACACAACAGCTAAAAAACAATACAGGAAGTAACAAGCGCTGCAATACCTGACTTACACAACAATTTCAATTATGTTGGAAATAATCATTTGCACACTTTTCCAGTAGATGAGAAAAATGACTTTCGTTTGTCATGTTTGGGGAGAGAGGGCAGGGCTGAGGGGGCTGAGGACACTGCCACCCAGATTAGTACAGAGAGAGGGGGCCTGAGTCAGGGGACGGTCAGTCTGCAGGAAGTCACAGGGGTGGGGCGGGACGAGGAATGGAGGGATTTGTAGGTGAGGAGAAGGATTTTAAATTTGATGTGTTGTGGGACAGGGAGCCAGTGCAGGATAACGAGGATGGGGTGATGCACGAGTGTTGGACACTTTCTCGCCCAATCCCCATATCCCTTGAAAAATCGACCGATCTCAGTCATGAATATAATCATCATTCAGCATCTACAGCCCTCTGGGGTAGAGAATTTCAAGATTCACAACCAAGAAATTTCTCCTCATCTTAGTCTTAAATGGCCGACCCCTTATCCTGAGACTGTGTCCCCTCGTTCTAGATTCTCTGCATCAACCCTGTCAAGCCCTCTAAGAATTTTATGTGTTTCAATGAGATCACCTCTCATTCTTCTAAATTCCAGAGAATATAGGCCAAATCTACCCAATTTATCCTCATAGGACAATCCCCCACATCCCAGGAATCAATCTAGTGAACCTTCGTTGCACCGCCTCCAAGGCAAGTATCTTCTTCCTTAAATCAGCAGACCAAAACTGTGCACAGTACTCCAGGTGTGGTCGCACCAAGGGCCTGTACAATTGCAGCAAGACTTCCTTACTCTTATACTCCAACCCCCTTGCAATAAAGGCTAACATACCACTTGTCTTCCTAATTGCTTGCTGTACCTGCATGCTAACTTTGTGTGATTTGTGTACAAGGACCCCCAAATCCCTCTGAATACCAACAATTACCAGTCTGATGCACTATCAATTACTCATAAAAGACTGAGAGTTAGAAGAGTAACTAAAGGCTTTTATTAACAACAGAATGGAGGTCTGCCTCGAGTGGTCGACCGGTCCAGGATACCAAGGGCTGGGGAGCAGTCACCTTTATACTAGGACCTGTGGGAGGAGTCAGCCGAGGCATGTCCAGGCATGTACACAGTGGAATACAAACAGGACAAACAGGATTACAAACAGTGGTTTACCACACAGTCCCTCACCTTTTAAAAAATATTCTGCTTTTCCATTCTTCCTTCCAAAGTGGATAATTTCACACTTCCCCACATTATACTCCATCTGCTACCTTCTTGCCCAATGACTTATTCTGTCTATATCTCTTTGCAGCCTCTTTACGTCCTCCTCACAGCTTACTTTCCCACCTAGCTCTGTATTGTCAGCAAACTTGGATGCATTACACTCGGTCCCCTCATCCAAGTCGTTGATATAGATTGTGAATAGCTGAGGCCCAAGCACTGACCCTTGCGGCACTGGGCTAGTAAAAGTCTGCCATCCTGAAAATTACCCATTTATTCCTAATCTCTGTTTTCTGTCATAAACCAATCCTCAATCCATGCTAATATATTACCCCTAATCCCATGAGCCCTAATGTTTAACATCCTCTTGTGTGGCACCTTTATTGAATACTTTCTGAAAGTGCAAATGTACTACATCCACTGGTTCCCCCTTATCTACCCTGCTAGTTACAGCCTCAAAACACTCTAACAGTTTTGTCAAACACAACTTCCCTTTCACAAAACAGTGTTTGACTCTGCCTAATCATATTGTGATTTTCCAAGTGTCCTGTTACAACATCCTTAACAATAGATTCTAGTATTTACCCTACTACTGATGGCAGGCTAACTGTCCTATAGTTCCCTGTATTGTGTCTCCCTCCTTTCTTGAACAAGCCTTTCCTATATCAGTACCAAGAGCACCCAGTGAGTCAGTACATTGCAGCAATATCAAACCTTACCCTAACCGCAACAAGACAGAAACAGTGCAGTGCATTCAGCTTCTTACACTGTGTCTTCCCACGCTGAGACAAGGGGAAACAAAACACAGCATCTCAAAAAAACAGGATAACCGCAAATGCTGGCAATTTGAAATAAAAAAAGAGGAAATTACACGACAGCACAGTCAACTTCTGTACAAAAGGTTAATTTGGGTGTTGATCCTTCACCAGACTGAAGGCCAAGAAATAAACAGGCATTTCAGTGTAGTTAGAAAAGTGGGGGAGGACGAGGGGAAGGGAGGAAGAGAAAGAAAGAAGCAACAGGTTTACCAATCACTGAGAGCGAGCGAATGGGTTAAATTACCTTGGAACAGCTAAATAGAAAACGGTTAGGTGATAATAAAAGATCTTTGCCCAATAGTGAACAACAGGTGATATCGGTTCGGCTGCCCATTACACCGCTCTCCCGGTTCTCATTCTCATTGATGTTAAATATCTATTCAATGAAAACCCAATACCATCCATCACATCAGTGTGAAAATAGCCATTCATTAAACCCATTCATACCCAATCAGTTTGAGCTAGATTTGAGCCTGGAGTGTTGTGCAGGGTTATGGAAGGGCCAGGGCTCCAAGAATTCTTAATCCATCTCTGGGAGACATCAAGGTCGCATTTAGAATGTAATTTTAACTTTCAACTTAAAACGGGTAATATCGGATAGGACCCTCGTTTTACACCTCGTCCGATTTCCATTCCATTGAATTCAATAGAAAGGGAATTCCAGCGGGGTCTATGAGTAGAGCCCGATCCCTTAGCACCCGTTTTATACTGTCACCCACAGTTTAAATTACCCCTGGAAGTGACTGTCAGTGACCAGGGCCTGTCCATCAATTGCAAGTTTTTAAAAACTGTGGCAGCTGTGGCTCAGTTTGTAACACCCTCGCCTCTGAGTCATGAAGGTTGTGGGTTCATAGTCCCACTCCACAACACAAGAATCTAGGCTGACACTCCAGTGCAGTGCTGAGGGAGTGCTGCACTGTTGGAGACGCTGTCTTTCGGATGAGATGTTAAACCGAGGCCCTGTCTGCCTTCTCAGGTGAACGTATAAGATCCTACTGCACTATTTCGAAGAAAAGCAGGTGAGATCTACCCGGTGTTCTGGTCAATGTTTATTCCTCAATCAACATCACTAAAAAACAGATTATCTGGTCAGTATCACATTGCTGTTTGTGGGATCTTGCTGGGTGCAATTTGGCTGCTGCGTTTCCTACATTACAGCAGAGACTACACTTCAAAAGAATACTTAATTGGTTGTGAAGCACTTTGGGACATCTGGTGGTCATGAAAGGTGTTATCAAATCAAAATCAAATAAAATAAAATCAACTTTTATTGTCATTGTTAGTGCACAAGTGCAGTACAATGAAATGTAGGCTTGCGGCTCCCGAGAGTGTGCATTTAAATTAAGACATTTAAACATTCAACATACATTTGGCTTGTAATACATGAACATAAACATAACCATAATAACGTGCATTGGCAGATGTGCAGGCTTTAGAGTTTATTTGTGGAGTTCAGTAGGATGACAGCCCTGGGAAAGAAGCTGTTCCTAAATCTGGTCGTACGGGTGCGAATGCAAGTCTTTCTTTCTTCCTTAGAAGCAATGTGGAACAATTGCTACGTAATCATAACTATTGTGGTTCTAATCACCCTGTGCCTTATTAATGCAATAGCTTTGGGTGGGCACTGGAAGAACTTTTGCTTCAACTTTTTAAACAATACACTTACCCATCAGTAGATTTTTAACAGCAACCATTATTAATTATTGTCAAAACTCAGTGCCATTGGTAATGAGGCACTGATACCCCTCATTAGATTATACAGTCACTTGTTTTGTTTGATTGAATTGCACTCTTATAGAATGTGATTTGATTATTGTTCAGGCTCATTTGTCAGATTGCTCACAAGTGTTTGTGACGTTTCTGAACGACGTGATAACAAACAGCTCAGAACCAAGTCTGTCTTTCCCTAACGCACATTTCATTCATAAATAAAGTAATTACAGCACAGACACAGGCCATTCTGCCCAAAAGATCCCTGTCGGTGTTTGTGCTCCACACGAGCCTCCTCCCACCTGTCTTCATCTCACCCCATCAACATATCCTGCTGTTCATTTCTCCCTCATGTGTTTATCTAGCGTCCCCTTGAATGAGTCAATGTTATTCACCTCAACCACTCCCTGTGATAGCAAGTTCCACATTCTCACCATTCTCTGGATAAAGATGTTTCTCCTGAATTCCTTATTGGATTCCTGAGTGACTATCTTATACTGATGACCCCTAGTTATGGCCTCGCCCGCAAGTGGAAACATCTTTTCTACACCTACCCTATCAAACCCTTTCATAATCTTGAAGACCTCTATCAGATCACTCTTCCCTTTTCTAGAGAAAAGAGCCCCAGCCTGGTCAGTTTTTCCTGATAGGTAGAACCTCTCAGTTCTGGTATCATTCTAGTAAATCTATTTTGCATCGTCTCCAGTGCCTCTATATCCTTTTAATAATACAAAGACCAGAATTGTTCACAGTACTCCAAGTGTGGTCTAACCAAGGTTCGATACAAGTTTAACATAATTTCTCTGCTTTTCCATTCTATCTCTCTAGGAATGAGCCCCAGTGCTTTGTTTGCTTTTTTATGGCCTTATTAACCTGTGTTGCTACTTTTAATGATCTGTGTATCTGTACCCACTGATCATTCTGTTCCTCTACCCCATTTCGACAACTAATTTCCAAGCAGTATGAGGCCTCCTTATTCTTCCTACCAAAATATATTACCTCACACTTATCTATCTTGAAGTTCATTTGCCAATTACACACCCATTCTATAAGTTTATTAATGAGTTCCTGTATTTTGTCGCAGTCTTCCTCTGGATTAACTACACCCTCAATTTAGTGTAATCCGCAAATATTGAAATCGTACTTCCGATTCCCGAGTCCAATCATTGATGTAAATGGTGAACAACAGTGGTCCCAGCACCGATCCTTGTGGAACACCACTTCCCACCATTTGCCAATCCGACTAACTGCCTTAACTCTACTCTCCATTTTCTCTTTGTAGCCAGCTTAATATCCATTCTGAAACTTGTCCCCTGACTCCACACGCTCTGACCTAAGCCATCATGAGCCTATAATGCGGTACCTTATCGAAGGCTTATTGAAAATAGAGTTCTGCTGAAAGGTCATCGAGCTGAAACATTAACTCTCTTTCTCTCTCCACAGACGCTGCCCTGACCTGCTGAGTGTATCCAGCAATTTATGTTTTTATTTCAGATTCCCAGTATCCGCAATGTTTTGCTTTTGTTTCATTCCTATAATATCCTTTAATGATTTCTATTTGTATTTAACCGGAGTTTCTGTCTGTTGCTTTTCTCTATAAGGGTGTGTTTTCTGTGTCTGATCAGGTGTAAAGCCTCACCCACTAGTGCCCCGTGTGTACATGGCACACGATTTTCACACAAAGTCAGGGGAGGCGTCCCTCAGCTTTCTGAATAGGCTCCCAGCAGGTGAGGGTGCTCGTGTAAGGAATTAGCACACGCTAGCGGGGTTGGGGTTATTTGTCTCTGGCCAGTCAGAAGCCTCTGAGCTGCTCTAGGGACCCCCGTGCGGTTTCGAAGCGCTCCCCTATTCCTGGTTCTGACCGCCGGACTTATTCAGTAGCGATGTAGACAGAAAAACGTGACTCGTGGTTTGGGTGCAAAACAGATCAGTATTTATTGAAACAAAAGAAAGAAACATTTGGGCTTCAATGGTCAGATTCCCTTTATCAGTTGCTCGTTTAGCTGTCTATGTTGAGTCAAAGTGTGAAACCACAACTGTCTTTCGGTCAGGGATGTTTTTTAGGTTACGTGAAGTGACGCAATAATGTTTAGCTCCACCTTCAAAAGCCTGCGAAGGAGTTAACCCTTTCCACTGACAGCTGTTTGAGTTCACCAAGCAACAACTTCAGTATTACTGAATAGAATTTAAAGATATTGGACATTATTAAATTTAAGTTTCTTAATGTTAAGTTAATATTACCCCACAGTGATAGAAGGAAAATTAGGATTTGATAAATGGAAGTTATCTTGTAAACCAATTGCAGCACCGTCTCAAACGGCCGGGAGACTGCTTGAGAGGCTGTCCTGTTACCCAAAGATAAATCTGGACAGATAGTTAGAGACATGAGGCCAAAGACCAACAGATTATACGGGATCGAGAACAGGATACATGTGACGACCAGAAGGAGGTCTTAGCAATAGATAGCAAAGTGATGGCAGAAATAATACCAGCCAAACCAGGGCTAGCACCCAGATGGTCAGGACCTTATGAAGTATTAATGAATAGTGACACATGTGCTCATGTAGATGGGTCTGGAACGGGTAAAGGAAAGTGGAAACACTGGACTCAGTTAAAAATATATAAGAAAGACAACGAGTAAACCAGAGATGGTGCCCTTTTTGACAGAGTGAGGAGTATACTAGAAGATATAAAGAATGGGAAGGGGAGTTACTACATATATCAATGATAGGGCTGTGTATGATAATATTATATGCCATAGTTTGCATCTTCAGGTATGTCTGGGGACAGAGCCACAGAACAAGAAATGAACCCGATGTACAGCATTTTGAACTGATAAAATGGATAAGAGCAGAATAATTCTAACTGGCTGGTGATGACCAGCCCCTTTTTGTAATTACAGGAACATTGGACCTCCGGAATGAGATGGAGCGTCCTCGCCTTGATCCTAGGGATGAACATAAGTATTGCCATTATCGAGGGGAATTAGTAATAAGGAGAACACAGGATGAGATGTATTTTAGTGTAGCACATAGAGTTACTAAGCTTGCCATTAATATGAGTACTTTTGAGATACAAAACAAACCTGGAACTCCCTGTGGGTAAAACAATTAGGGGGTCCACAGGAAAATATCTATCTTACAAAGATGTAAGAAACGGGGAATATTGGAAACGACCGGAGCAAGGCATGCGGCAGGGTGAGCAACAGTTAATAGCTTGGACATAGAAGGAGTAAACGAAGGAGTAGAAGAATTACAAGCAAAAATAGAGAAGTTACTAAAACAAGCTACCGGAAATAGCCAGCAATTGACACTGGCAGGGAAACCAAACAATAATGCAATTGTCAGGGGTGGAAGAGATAGTAGCCCCCCATGCAGAAACAATCAATATAATTATTGATAGACTTAATAATGCTTCTCACCAAACCGATAAGGAACTAAAATAACAACAGAAAATGCTGGAAAAACTCAGCAGGTCAGGCAACATCCGTGGAGAGAAATTTGAGTTGACGTTTCGGGTCGAACCCTTCTTCAAAACTGGAAAGAACAGAAACTAGATCGAAGGCAGGGCTGCGATCGGACAAAAGAATAAAAGAAACAAAAGAAGTAAAAGAGATTAGAAGCTAGACGAGATGGTAATAGGCTGAGATTAATATGTGCCACGTAGGGCTCATGGCTATTGTCGAATGCTCAGCATAACATGAGGCAAATAAATAATGAACAGATCCCTGATTGGATTACTAATAAGGATCTGGAACCTTGGATTGACACAAATAAAAGCCTATGTAAGGAATGTAAAATGGGACAAGTATACCGGGCAGGTGATTGTCTGACCCCATGGACTAAGATGATTGGCTTTGTACTGGCCATCCCACAATTCCCAGAAGGGGGACAACCCCGATACGATGTGATTAATATAGGAGAAGTACAAAGAGAAAGTGGGTTAAATATCATGATGTCCCTACCAAGACACTTTGGGAAAGGGATGAAGATAATAAACAGAAGAATGAAACCTAAAGGGGGGTGGTAGTGGACGGGTGCCACCACAAGGGAAGGACATGGGTGTGCACACACCCCCCCACCGAGGGAGACACATCCGAGTGCGGATTTGCGAAAATTACCAATTGCACCCTCGAGGTACACCCAAGGGGATACACCGGACATGGGTAGCACCAAGGAGCAACGGGACATGTTGTGTCACCACAATTGAACAGAAATATGAATATCAAGATATAACTTGTCCCATTCCCCAACCAAACCTTTGTGTTGGTCTAAAGATACCTACACAGATAGGAAAACCTGGTCATTTGATAATATGAGACTTACTAAAAAGGGTTGAAACTTATGTCATACCAGAGCCCAAGGCAATTCCTAAGTTAGAGGAAGCTTGCCAGAAGTTATGGCAGGAAACGAAGGAAATTTTAAAGTATTATCATAAAATAGAAGAAGGCTTAAAGAAGACAACAGAAAGACATTAGTACAACATTAGAGGAAACTCACCCACTTCCTCGTATTTTGATAATTGGGGATCAGGATGGTCGGGGACTTTGGGCGCCTCAGTGATACAAGGCATAATGATATTCCTCCTGATTGTTATTATGATATATTGTGTATTTTACTGCTCCAGTGCCTCTGTACCAGAATGAGTAAGGCCGATATTGGTGCAGTGAAAGAAGTCGAGCCTGAGGAGGGGCAGGTAGTGAAGTTAAGAATGGACAACTCCCCCGCCTCTCCAAGGCAAATGGTGTACAACATGATAGGAAGCCCTGAAATTAGGAGGGATTAATTGGGTATGGTAATTAAGGACCGGGCCAGCCAACCGTAAGATGGAGGTGGCAGAAGGAGGGTGGCAGAAGGATGGTGAATGAGGATTGGTGTGTGATGACAGTCTCGAATTGGCACGTCACACATCCAACACGGGAATGAGGGACAAGCTTGAGCAGAAAGCCTAAACCATTAATGCAGGGTCTAAGGGGCCCCGGGAATGGTTACACCGGAAGGAGTGCATAAAGGAAAGACCACCCTAAAGGAAAGCCCACCGTAAAGGAAAGACCACCATACCACAGGGGGGGAAGTCGGCCTCCAAATTGATAGGATATATACATGTATAACCTAGACTGGTAGAAGGCCAGGGAGTGCACGCTTTGGCAGACACCAGGCAGTGGAAATACATGTTGACCTGTTTTGGAACAGTTGTCCAAAAGGTCAAAAGGGGGGACTGAAGTAAGATATTAAAATTGAGCATAACAGGGCATGTTTAGTAGAACGCAATTGCGGCCACAGAATGTTTAAAGATGAAATGTACTAATTATTCTATGTTTAATTGCAGAAATGACCATACCAGTTTAGAGAGATGAAACTTACAAAAAGAGACACTGACATAACCCTTTCCTGGAAAACGAAACTTAGTAGTGGCCAGGAGAGGAATGACTCATTTCTCAGAAATCACATGACCTGGATGATTCATTTCCAAGAAATCAGAGGGTCTACAGGCCCCTTCAGTGAAAAGTGAAACTTATGTTATAGGCTATTGTGGTAAACCACTTTTATCGTTACACTATAGTTATCACTGTTGTATTGTTATCACCGTTATCACTGTTGTATCACGATACGAGGTCGCCTCTTGTCGCGCTGTTATACCTGGGCTGACCACCTCCGACTCCGCCCATGGCTCCACCTACCTGCCCAGTGATACGCTTATCAATTACTTCATAAAAGGTGATGAGTCGAAGAAGAGATGATGAGTCGAAAGAAGAGATGAATAAGGCTTTTATTAGCTAAGAAGAGACCATGCTTCTTCGTGAGTGACTGAACAAGTCTGAACGAAACCCACACAGTGGTGGGTGGAGTCAGCTGAGGCATGCCTCCATACACAGCACCACCCAGAGGTGGCAATATACAATACAGTGGTTTACCACATTCACCCCTTGTTTAATGTGAAGTCCGGCGGGGTGAAGGGTACTACAAGTTAAGTCTATCAGGAGGCCTTGTCTGACGTCCTGATCGTCGTGGTGGCGGCGGTGGTGTTGCAGCATCTGACGTCGGGTCTGGTGTCTGGGTGGTTGGCGAAGATTCCTGGGGCTTTGGCATGCCGTCTGCAGGGGTTGGGTTGGGAGGGGTGGTGGGGGATAACAGTGGTAAGGGGGATAACGGTGGTAAGGGGGATAACGGTGGTAATTCAGGGGTACCCGAGGGTGCGAGATCTCGTATGGAGACCGTGTCCTCCCGCCCGTCTGGGTATGTCACCCAGGCATACTGGGGGTTGGCGTGTAGGAGGTGCACCCGCTCGACCAGGGGGTCCGTTTTATGCGTCCTCACGTGCCTCCGCAGTAGGACGGGCCCAGGAGAAGTCAACCATGCCGCTAGCGAGGTTCCCGATGTAGACTTCCGGGGGAAAATGAACATTTTCTCATGAGGGGTCGCATTAGTGGCAGTACAAAGCAGTGACCGAATGGAGTGAAGCGCTGCAGGGAGGACCTCCTGCCAGCGGGAGGTCGGAAGGCCCTTAGATTTTAGTGCTAAGAGGACTGCCTTCCAAACCGTCGCGTTCTCCCTTTCCACCTGGCCGTTCCCCCGGGGGTTGTAACTGGTGGTCCTGCTCGTGGCGATACCTCTTGTTAGCAGGTACTGCCGAAGTTCGTCGCTCATGAACGATGAGCCCCTGTCGCTATGTATATAGCTGGGGAACCCGAACAGAGCGAAGATGTCATTCAGACACTTGATGACCGTGGTACTGGTCATGTCTGGGCAAGGGATGGCAAAGGGGAAACGGGAGTACTCATCAACTATGTTGAGGAAGTACACATTGCGGTCAGCGGAGGGGAGGGGCCCTTTAAAATCGACGCTCAGGCGTTCGAAGGGGCGGGTGGCCTTGATCAGGCTTGCTCTGTCCGGCCTATAGAAGTGCGGTTTGCACTCGGCGCAGATTTGGCAGCTCTTGGTCATGGTCCTGACCTCCTCGATGGAGTAGGGCAGGTTACGGGATTTGATAAAATGGAAAAACCTGGTGACCCCCGGGTGGCAGAGGTCATTGTGGAGGGACTGCAGCCTATCACTCTGCGCGTTGGCGCATGTACCACGTGATAGGGCATCTGGGGGCTCATTGAGTTTCCCTGGCCGATACAAGATATCATAATTGTAGGTGGAGAGTTCGATTCTCCACCTCAAGATCTTGTCGTTCTTGATTTTACCCCTCTGCTTATTATTAAACATAAAAGCTACTGAACGCTGGTCAGTGAGCAGGGTAAATCGTTTCCCGGCCAGGTAATGCCTCCAGTGACGCACCGCTTCTACAATAGCCTGGGCCTCCTTTTCGACGGAGGAGTGTCTCGTCTCGGGGCCCTGGAGGGTCCTTGAGAAAAAGGCCACGGGTCTGCCCGCCTGGTTAAGGGTCGCGGCTAGGGCGAAGTCGGAGGCATCGCTCTCCACTTGGAAGGGGATGGACTCATCCACCGCGTGCATTGCGGCCTTCGCGATATCGTTCTTGATAAGAGTGAAGGCTGCACACGCCTCTGGTGTCAGGGGGAAGGAGGTGGCTTTGATGAGGGGCCTGGCTTTGTCTGCATAGAGGGGCACCCACTGGGCGTAGTAGGAGAAAAACCCCAGGCATCTCTTCAGTGCTTTTTGGCAGTGGGGAAGGGGTAGCTCCATTAGGGGGCGCATTCTGTCGGGGTCGGGCCCGATGGCTCCGTTCTCCACCACGCAGCCGAGGATGGCCAGGCGCTTGGTGTGAAACATACATTTTTCCTTATTGTACGTTAGGTTCAGCCGTTGGGCCGTACGGAGGAAATTTGCTAGATTAACGTCGTGGTCCTGCTGGTCGTGGCCGCAGATGGTGACGTTATCCAAATAGGGGAAGGTTGCCCGCAGCGCGTTCTGGTCAACCATTCGGTCCATCTCCCTTTGGAAGACCGAAACCCCGTTGGTGACGCCGAAGGGACCCTAAGGAAGTGGTAGAGGCGGCCGTTTGCCTCGAAGGCAGTATACTGGCGGTCCTCATGGCGGATGGGCAGCTGGTGGTACGCTGACTTAAGGTCGATGGTGGAGAATACTTTGTATTGCGCAATCTGATTGACCATATCAGATATGCGAGGGAGGGGGTACACGTCCAGCTGGGTGTACCGGTTTATGGTTTGGCTGTAGTCGATTACCATGCGGCGTTTTGCAGTGGTTTTAACGACTACAACCTGGGCTCGCCAGGGGCTAGTGCTACCTTCGATAATGCCCTCCTTCAAGAGCCGCTCCACCTCAGAGCTGATAAAAGCTCTGTCCCCGGCACTGTACCGCCTGCTTTTGGTAGCGATGGGTTTACAGTCGCGGGTGAGGTTAGCGAACAGGGGAGGGGGGGGGACTTTTAATGTGGAAAGGCTGCAGGTGGTTTGCAGCGGGCGATTTAAAAGTTGTTGGTTGCAGACTGTGAGTGGGGGGAGGGGTCCACCGTATGCTAGTGTGACACTCTTAAGGTGGCACTGAAAATCCAACCCTAGCAGGACGGCAGCGCAAAGACGGGGCAGGACTAGCAGTTTAAATTTTTGATATTCAGTGCCCCCTACTGACAGGGTCACCACACAGTAGCCGCTGATGTCCATTGACTGGGACTTGGACGCCATAGAAATGCGATGGTGCGTTGGCAGAATCATGAGGGAGTGGCTACGTACCGTGTCGGGGTGGACGAAACTCTCTGTGCTCCCGCTGTCGATCAGGCAACTGGTGGCGCGGCCGTTTACCGCGATATCCATCATGGAGCTGGATAGATGGTGAGGGTGGCCTTGATCCAGCGTCACGGAGGCCAGTATGTGGCTTAGTGAGTCACTATAGTCATCCGCCGAGACGGTGGTCGGTTCCGGTGACGAAATTGCGGTTGAGTGCGTTGGATACGATGGCGGCGGATGCCATGCGGCCGGGGGTACACAAAATGGCGGATAAGATGGCTGCTCCCACGGCCCGCACGCTGCGCTGCTGGCTGGCTTCCCCTTGCAGGCGTTAGCGTAATGGCCTTTCTTCCCGCAGCCCGAGCAGGTAGCTGTCTTAGCTGGGCAGTGCGCTCTGGGATGTTTTAACTGGCCACAGAAATAGCATTTTTGGGCCTGGTTACTGGGCATCGAAGCAGTTCTTACCAGAGGCTGCTGTCTCGGTTGGGTCGCTGCAGCGGTTGGTGCCGGGGGCGGCGGTCCCGTGTCCCACGGTTTCGATTGCCATGTCTCGGCGCCGTTACGGGGCTATGCCTCGAGGTTTCAGTGGGCCTCCTCTAACGAGAGCGCAAGGGCAATGGCCGTCTTCAGGTCGGGTTCCTTGCTTTCTAGCAGTCTCTGCCGGGTGTGGTCTGACTGGAGGCCCCTGACGAAGGCATCACAGGCGAGTCCCTGCGCGTGCTCCACAGCCGTTACCGCTTTACAATCGCAGTCTCTGCAGAGTGCCAGTAGCGCCCGTGCAAATGCCCCTACCGATTCTCCCGGTTGCTGCCTGCGGGATCCCAAGAGGTGTCGGGCGTAAATTGTGTTCACTGGGCGCGTATATTGCCCTTTTAGTAGCTCGAGGGCCGCCACGTACGTATTAGAGTCCCGGATTAGCATATATACTTGATGGCTCACCTGGGCGGTCAAAATTTTCAGTTTGTGATCCTCCTCTGTAACCTGTGAGATTGCGAGGAAGGATTCAAAGCAGCTCAGCCAGTGTTCAAACTTGGCTGATGCACCCACATCTTGAGGGTCGAGGTCCAGGCGTGGTGGTCTGAGGGCTCTCAGCAATGTCTGCTGTATCCGTTGCTGTTGTTGCTCCTCAGGTGTCGCCATTTAACTTTTAGCTAATAAAATTGATACGCTTATCAATTACTTCATAAAAGGTGATGAGTCGAAGAAGAGATGATGAGTCGAAAGAAGAGATGAATAAGGCTTTTATTAGCTAAGAAGAGACCATGCTTCTTCGTGAGTGACTGAACAAGTCTGAACGAAACCCACACAGTGGTGGGTGGAGTCAGCTGAGGCATGCCTCCATACACAGCGCCACCCAGAGGTGGCAATATACAATACAGTGGTTTACCACACCCAGGTATAAAGGTAGTCGACTGGCTGGTATTCCTCCTTGTTGGACCCGATCACCCACGAGGGTGGGCTCTGTTATTTAGTCAATAAAAACCTTTAGTTACGTTCCTAACTCGTCGCTTTTTATTGGACGAATTGATAGGTATATCAATTTTATTGACTAAATTTTAAAGATGTCTACTACTGGCCAGCCAGAAGCCCTCCCAGAAGCACAGCCACAGCAGCTTTCAGACACCGGGCTACACCAGCCACACCAGCCGGCTTGGCTGCAAGCCCTCAAACCACCGTACCTGGATCTAAACCCACAGGCAGCAAACTCAGCCCTCAACTTCAAACACTGGCTGGACTGCTTCGAATCCTACCTGGAAGAATCCGGCGCCCCGCAGAGATCCAAACTAAGACTTCTGAACGCCCAAGCGAGCCCGAGAGTATACGCACTCATCCAGGATACGACTACATACGAGGCCGCTATCAACCTACTGAAACAGCAGTACCGCAGCCCGGTAAATTACATGTACACCAGGCACCTCCTAAGATCCTGCCCGCAACAGCCAGGAGAGTCTGTAGCTGAATTTTTACGGGCGCTAAGAGCACTCGGCAGGAACTGTGACTTTAAAGCGGTGACGGCTGTTGAAAATACGGAAGATAATATCCGCGATGCCTTTGTGAAAGGCCTACGGTCCGACTACTCACGGCAAAGACTGCTTGAAGCTAAAGACCTCGACCTGGACAAAGCTGAAGCCCTCGCTCTCTCCCTGGAGGTGGCCCATCAGGACCAGGAGGCGTTTTCCAGGTACTGCTCACGACCCTGGGACTCGGGCCCGACACCTACCGCAATACCCTTCGCAGCGCCGCCCCCGGGACCTACCTCAGCGTCGGCGTCCCGGACCCGACCGGGCCCGCCACCCCCGCTACCGGCTCCGACATCGGGCACCCGCGATCGGGCCGCCGGCTGCTTCTTTTGCGGCCAGGAGAAGCACCCGAGGTCGCGCTGCCCAGCCAGGAACTCTACCTGCGCAACCTGCAGGAAGAAAGGCCACTTCTCTAAGGCCTGCAGGAGCGGATCTTCAGAGGCCAGCAGTGCCTCATGCGAACTGTGGGGGCGGCCATCTTCTTTCACGGCAACTGAGGCCAGTATCCCCACACGTGAGTCATGGGGGCGGCCATCTTTGATCAAGGCAACCGACCCCAATAGTGCCTCATGTGAGTTATGGAGGCAGCCATCTTCTCCGCCATTTTGTCCTACCTCGTGGGAGACGCCATTTTACCCACCACGCCCGACTGCCACCGGGCCCCCGGACCCGACGACCGCCTCGCCCGCAGACGACAACGACTCGCTTACCTACACACTAGCCTCCGTCACTCTGGATCAAGCCCGCCCACACCACCTGTCCAAGTCGATGATGGACATCAAAGTAAACGGCCACGCCACGACCTGCCTGTTCGACAGCGGAAGCACGGAGAGCTTCATCCACCCAGACACGGTGAGCCACTACTCCCTCCCTGTCCTGCCAACGCGCAACCGAATCTCGATGGCATCGAGGTCCCACGCCACGGACATTAGCGGCTACTGTGCTGTGACCTTGTCGGTTAAGGGTACAGAGTATAAAAACTTTAAACTCCTCGTCCTCCCCCAGCTCTGCGCTGCCGTCCTACTAGGGCTGGACTTCCAATCCCACCTCCAAAGTGTAACCCTAGCATACGGTGGACCCCTCCCCCCACTCACAGTCGACAACCAGCGAAGGTTAAACCGCCCACCGCGTAACACCTGCAGCCTATCCACCCTCAAGGTGCCGCCACCTTCCCTGTTCGCTAACCTCACCCCCGACTGCAAACCCGTCGCTACCAAGAGCAGGCGGTACAGCGCTGGGGACAGAGCTTTCATTAGCTCTGAGGTGCAGCGTCTCCTGAAGGAGGGCATCATCGAGGGGAGCAACAGCCCCTGGCGTGCCCAGGTCGTGGTCGTTAAGACCGGCGATAAAAATCGCCTGGTCATCGACTACAGCCAGACCATAAACAGATACACCCAGCTGGACGCATACCCCCTTCCCCGCATATCTGACATGGTCAATCAGATTGCACAATACCGCGTATTCTCGACCATCGACCTTAAGTCGGCCTACCACCAACTCCCTATCCACCCCGAGGACCGCCAGTACACCGCCTTCGAGGCGAATGGGCGCCTATACCACTTCCTTAGGGTCCCCTTCGGTGTCACCAACGGGGTCTCGGTCTTCCAAAGGGAGATGGACCGGATGGTTGACCAGAACGGACTGCAGGCCACATTCCCCTACCTAGATAACGTCACCATCTGCGGCCGCGACCGGCAGGACCACGACGTGAATCTGGAGAAATTCCTCCGTACAGCCCAACGGCTGAACCTCACCTACAATAAGGAGAAATGTGTGTTTAACACCTCGCGCCTTGCCATCCTTGGCTGTGTAGTAGAGAACGGACTCATCGGCCCCGACCCCGAAAGAATGCGCCCCCTCATGGAGCTACCCCTCCCCCACTGCCCTAAGGCACTTAAGAGAACCCTGGGGCTCTTCGCCTACTATGCCCAATGGGTGCCCAATTATGCGGACAAAGCCAGACCCCTCATGAAGTCCACATCCTTCCCCCTTACGGAGGAAGCGTGCGCAGCCTTCTCCCTCATTAAGGGAGACTTTGCCAAGGCCACTATGCACGCAGTGGATGAGTCCTTCCCCTTCCAAGTCGAGAGCGATGCATCCGACTTCGTCCTAGCTGCTACCCTTAACCAGGAGGGGAGACCGGTGGCCTTCTTCTCAAGGACCCTACAGGGCCCTGAGATCCGACACTCGTCGGTCGAGAAGGAGGCCCAGGCGATTGTGGAGGCGGTACGACGCTGGAGGCACTACCTGGCAGGCAAACGATTTACCCTCCTTACCGACCAACGTTCGGTCGCTTTTATGTTTAATAACAAGCTGAGGGGCAAAATCAAGAATGACAAGATCTTGAGGTGGAGAATCGAGCTCTCCACCTACGATTATGATATCTTGTACCGGCCAGGTAAGCTGAACGAACCCCCCGATGCTCTGTCACGAATTACATGCGCCAGCGCGCAAAGTGATAGACTTCAGACCCTCCACAACGACCTCTGCCACCCCGGGGTCACCAGACTTTACCACTTCATTAAGGCCCGCAACCTGCCCTACTCCATCGAGGAGGTCAGGACCATAACCAGGAACTGCCAGACCTGTGCCGAGTGCAAACCGCACTTCTTTAGGCCGGACAGAGCAAGCCTGATCAAGGCCACCCGCCCCTTCGAGCGCCTGAGCATCGACTTTAAGGGGCCCCTCCCGTCCTCTGACCGTAATGTGTACTTCCTCAACATTGTTGATGAGTACTCCCATTTCCCCTTTGCCTTCCCCTGCCCAGACATGACCAGTAGCACGGTCATTAAATGCCTGAACGACCTCTTCGCCTTGTTCGGGTTCCCAAACTATATACATAGTGACCGGGGCTCCTCTTTCATGAGCGAGGAACTCCGTCAGTTCCTACTAGCGAGAGGTATTGCAGCAAGTAGGACCACCAGCTACAACCCCCGAGGGAACGGCCAGGTGGAAAGAGAGAACGCGACGGTATGGAAGGCCGTCCTCTTAGCCTTAAAGTCTAAGGGCCTCCCAACCTCCCGCTGGCAGGAAGTCCTCCCGACAGCGCTGCACTCCATCCGGTCACTACTTTGCACTGCCGTTAACGCCACCCCCCATGAACGAATGTTTGTTTTCCCCAGGAAGTCGACTACGGGAACCACTCTACCAACCTGGCTGACCTCTCCGGGGCCCGTCTTGCTGCGAAAGCACGTGAGGGCCCATAAAACAGACCCCCTGGTCGAGAGGGTGAACCTCCTGCACGCCAACCCCCAGTACGCCTACGTGGCTTACCCAGACGGGCGGGAGGACACTGTCTCCTTACGAGACCTCGCACCCTCGGGCACTCCGGAGACACCACCTTTACCCCCCCCCACCACCCCCCCAATTCCAGCCCAGGTAGACGGCATGCCGGAACCCCACGAGCCTTCGCCGACCACGCAGACACCAGCACTAACACCGGATAATGCAGCACCGCTGCTGCGACGATCGGAGAGGCTTACGAGGCCTCCGGACAGACTGACATACCAGAACTGGTAGTACACTTCACCCCGCCGGACTCAAATCTAAACAAGGGGTGAATGTGGTAAACCACTTTTATCGTTACACTATAGTTATCACTGTTGTATTGTTATCACCGTTATCACTGTTGTATCACGATACGAGGTCGCCTCTTGTCGCGCTGTTATACCTGGGCTGACCACCTCCGACTCCGCCCATGGCTCCACCTACCTGCCCAGGTATAAAGGTAGTCGACTGGCTGGTATTCCTCCTTGTTGGACCCGATCACCCACGAGGGTGGGCTCTGTTATTTAGTCAATAAAAACCTTTAGTTACGTTCCTAACTCGTCGCTTTTTATTGGACGAATTGATAGGTATATCAGCTATTTTGTATAAATTAGACACACCTAGTTAGTGATTAATGCATAGACTTTTAAATCGATTGGACCTCTGGAGTAGGAGGTCTTGGAAAATGTGTATAACTGTGTGAATCTCAAGAGGTTCGGTGGAGTTGGAGCCTTGTGTGGGGACGCAAGAGCATTATCTCCCCAGGCCTGAATAAACCATTTTGACTTCAATTATTGGGTCTGTCTTTCTTACAACAAGCCAGTGACGTCGACCATGTATATCACTTGGTCCGCACTTTGGGGGCTTACATCATTTCATACCCCCTCTTCGCTCTCCTAATTTCTTTTTTAAATAACTCCCTGCACTTTCTATACTCCTCTAGGGCTTCCACTGTTTTTAGTCCTTTGTATCTGCCAAAAGCCTCCCTTTTTTTCCGAATCCATTCTTGTATATCCCTTGACATCCAAGTTTCCCTGGGTTTGTTGGTCCCACCCATGACCTTTACGGGAACATGTTGGCATTGTACTCTCTCTATTTCCTTTCTGAAAGACTCCCACTGCTCTGATGTGGATTTTCCTACAAGTAGCTGATCCCAGTCCACTTTGGCCAGATCCTGCCTTATCATATTAAAATTGGCCTTCCCCCAATTTAGAACCTTTATTTCTGGTCCATCTTTGTCCTTTTCCATGTGTAAGAGTCATGAAAGTTTAAGAAAGTGTAAGGAAGAAAGAAAGTACCTTAAAATATTGGTTAAATATTATGGTACAGTATGTATGTACATTTGTTTATTATTGATGCATATTCTAGTATAATAGTTAATTTACCTGACTGACTTATTGTATTGAGAAACCCCCTCTTTTCTTGTTCCAATAGTATAGTCTGAGAGACCCCCTTTATTCTTGCTCCAATGGTATAGCCCTTAAGCTTGTCACATGATATCCAGCCATTTTACAGTTCAAGCTCCACGAGGCTAGAAAAAGGTAGAAGCTTTGATGGCTGTGGGGCAATACAGTTTTTGACCGTGTTAAACGTGTTTTACTTTGAAATCCTGTTTGAAATGTATTACAGTAAACTGTTAAAAGACAAAGTTACGTTTTGGAACGTTTTATTTCGACACGCGTCTACTTGTTGCTAAAGGCCAGTGGCTGCATATTGAAAACTATGGAGCGCCACTACACCATGACTACCTTAAATCTCACCGAATTATGGTCACGGTCACCAAAATGCTCTCCGACTGATACTTCTACCACTTACCCAGCTACATTCCCTAGAATTAGGTCCAGAACTGCCCCCTCTCTTGTAGGATTTTCTACATGCTGGCTCAAAAAGCTCTCCTGGATTCACTTTAAGAATTCCGCACCCTCTAAGCCTTTCACACTCTGACTATCCCAGTTAATATTGGGGAAGTTGAAATCCCCTACTATTATTACCCTATTATTTCTACAGTTCGCTGAGATTTGCCTACATATCTGTTCCACTATCACCCCCTGACTGTCTGGGGGCCTATAGTACACGCCCAGCAAAGTGCTTGCCCCCTTTTTGTTTTTAAGTTCTACCCATATGGCCTCATTAGAGGAACCTGCTAAGATATCATCCCTCCTTACAGCAGTAATTGACTCCTTGATTAATATTGCGACATCCCCTCCTCTTTTACACCCCCCTCTGTCTCGCCTGAAGATTCTACACCCCGGAATATTGAGCTGCCAGTCCTGCCCCTTCCTCAACCATGTCTTTGTGATAGCAACAATATTATACTCCCATGTGTTCATCAACACCTTCAATTCATCTGCCTAACTCGCAAGACTCCTTGCATTAAAATAAATGCCATCCAGCCTTGCCATACTCCCTTGTGCCATTACATATTTGCTCTGCCTTCCAGCAAGGTCTCCAGACACCCCACGATCTTTTCATAAGATCATCTGAAAACCCGAGAATGGCTCGTGTGGCATGATATTGGGATGTGGTGTTGTTGTGTATGTACCTTTAAGGGAATAACTGGTCTTAGACTGCAGTACCGGCAGTGACCACCCCTGTATAAAAGGCCCTAGCAGGCTTCTGTAGTTTCAGTTTCAAACTGCCTCTTGTTCAGTAAAGTACCTGTTAAACTGTTCTCCCGAAGTCCGTGTATTATTGAGGCGCGGACTTTACAGTGGCGACGAATAAGTTCGAACTCACCTGCAGAATGGCATCATCTCACGGGGATCTTGCCTGAAAGGAAGGTCCTGGAAGGTCATAGTCTGAGCAATGGGCGTCGACCGAGGGCAACCGCCCAAAGAATCCATCGGTGTTTGGAGAATTGCGGGAGAGACTGTGGTTCCAGCGAATCGTGCTGGTAGCAGGTAGCGCGCTGACCCTTCCAGACTGCGGCGGGCTCAAGCTCGATCGAGCGGCTCTACAAATCGGGCCGCGCAGCATCGCCGGGAAAAGAAAACAAGAGAGAGAGGGTGGAGCGCACAGGGCGCGGTCGGTGCTCGAGAACAGGACAGCGGAGAGAAACTAAACGGGGGGGAAGGAAAGCGAGATGCGCCGAAGCTGCGGGTCACCGCCATTACCCCGTAGAACACTAGGAGCAGTGTGGCAGTAAGGGGAAGAAGCAAAAGCGCGGGAGGCGCCATTTTATCCCATTGGGGAAGAAGCAAAAGCGCGGGAGGCGCCATTTTATTCCATTGGGGAAGAAGCAAAAGCGCGGGAGGCGCCATTTTAAATCGCCCAAGATGCCGAAAAGTGGCAGTATCACTGCTTTCGACAACGAGGTAGAAGACTGGACCACGTATGTGGAAAGAATTGAAGTGTACTGCAAGGCAACTGAGGTGGCTGATGGAAAGAGGGCGTCGGTATTATTAAATCTGATGGGTGCGAGTACGTACGGCCTATTGCGGAATTTAATTACCCCAGCTAAACCAATGGAGAAAAGTTTTGAGGAGATTGTTCATATCTTACAGGAACATCTAAGCCCTACACCACTGCTGATAGCAGAAAGATTTAAGTTCCATAAAAGAAACCAGCACAAAGATGAGAGCAATGCTGACTATCTTATGGAACTACGCAAGTTATCGAAGCACTGCCAGTTCGGAGCAGGACTGGCAGACACCTTACGGGATAAGTTTGTCTGCGGGCTCCAGAGTGAAGGAACCCAGAAACGACTACTTTCAAAAAAGGACCTGACGCTAGAACAGGCTTTCAGCGTGGCAGTATCCTATGAAGCAGCAGCACGGGGAGCTGCAGAAATACAACAGAAACCACAAGAATACAGCGCTAACGAAATGGCGTATGGAGCCGAAAAGTGCAATCACTGCGGCAGAACAACCCATGAGCAGAAGGACTGCTGGTTTAAAGACAAAATATGCAGGCAATGCGGGAAAATGGGACATATAGCAAGAGTCTGCAGGTCGGGAAAGAAGACCAACATGACAAGAACTACTAAGGAACAGTACAGGAAAGTAAAGAAACTGACAGATAGTAGTTCCGAAGATCAGGAGGGTGCTAAGGACTCCGGGAGCAGGCGACTAAGTTGTTTAAAGTTACACAACGTGATCACAAAAGAAGATCACCGAACCATTTGGGTCACCCTCATGATAGCAGGGTCCCCAGTGAAGATGGAATTGGACACAGGATCAGCCCTAACTGTCATGAATCGATGAGACTATGAGCGGCTATTCTCACACATACCCTTAAAGGACACGTCCATTGTATTGAAGACATACACGGGGCAAAAGGTCTACCCCAGAGGAAAAATAAGGGTGCCAGTTGAATATAACGGAAAGGAAACACAGAAACTATACATGTATATACTACGAGATGGAGGACCACCATTATTGGGACGTGAATGGATCCGAAGACTACAATTGGATTGGCATTCCATTCTGGCACTAACTGTGACTGACAAAAAAAATGATGACGTCGCACCTGGACGTCTGTCACAAATTCTATCTGACGCGGAAGGGGTGTTCCAACAAGGACTTGGGACTCTAAAAGTAGTAAAGGCAACCATAAAGATTGAGGATAACGCAACCCCAAAATTTTTCAAGGCCAGACCGGTGACATACGCGACACGCCCAGCTGTGGAAGCTGAACTGGAGAGTCTGGAGCGTTCGGGGGTGCTGTCTAAGGTGGACTGGAGCGAGTGGACCACACCCATCGTTCCTGTAATGAAGAAAGCATTGAGCAGCACACCTGGGGAGCCAAGGAAGGTTCGCATCTGTGGGGACTTCAAGGTGACTGTGAACCCAGCCCTGCACACAGTACAGTATCCGCTTCCACGGATAGAAGATATTTTCGCCTCACTATCTGGAGGGAAATGTTTTACAAAGATTGACCTGGCTCAAGCGTATCTACAAATGGAGGTGGAAGAAGCATCTAGGAAATACCTCACGATAAACACTCACAAAGGCCTTTACCAGTACAATCGACTGGTATTTGGGGTAGCATCGGCCCCGGCTATGTGGCAGAGGGCAATGGAACAAGTCCTGCAAGGGATCCCGAGGACCCAGTGTTATTTGGATGACATCCTGGTTACGGGCGAGAATGACAATGAACACCCTGCCAACCTGGAACAGGTGCTCACGAGATTGCAGGAATATGGGCTACGAGCCAACCGTCCCAAATGCGAGTTCTTCAGAAGACAAATTTCGTATTGTGGCCACATGATTGATGAGGAAGGGTTGCATAAGTCGCCGGAAAAGATTGAGGCTGTAGTCAAGGCTCCAGCACCAGAAAATGTGTCGCAACTGAGGTCGTTCCTCGGGTTGGTGAACTATTACCATAAGTTCTTGCCGAATTTATCTACAATTCTGCACCCACTGAATGCCCTCCTTCAAACTGGTGTAACATGGAAATGGAGTGATGAGTGTAAGCGTGCCTTTCAGGAATGTAAATGCCAAATCACTTCAAAAGAAGTATTGGCCCACTACAACCCAACATTACCGATTCGGTTGGCATGTGATGCGTCACCTTACGGCATTGGAGCAGTGCTGTCACACAAATTCCGTGACGGCTCAGAGAGGCCAATAGCCTTTGCATCGCGCTCGCTAACCTCAGCCGAGCGTAACTATGCCCAGATTGACAGGGAGGCCCTCAGCCTGGTGTGGGGGGTGAAGAAGTTCAATCACTATCTGCACGGGCAGAAATTCACCCAACTGACTGATCATCAACCCCTGGTCTCAATTTTTAACCCAAAGAAGGGCGTTCCGGTGATGACAGCGCAACGGCTGCAAAGATGGTCACTTTTTCTAGGGGCACATCAGTATGACATAGAATACAAAGGTACGAAACAACATGGAAATGCTGATGGGCTGTCACGCCTACCGTTGCCTACGGCGGAAGAAGCACCTGCAGTGGACCTGGTGGAGATATTCCATGCGACCATAGTCGAATGTTTGCCTGTTACAAACGCAAGTATTGAGAAGGAAACCCGAAATGACCCGACACTCTCTCGGGTCTATGATTTGACGGTGAAGGGATGGCCAGCATATGGCGACTTACTATTGCCAGCATTCTCGCCAAGGAGGGAACAGCTGTCAGTGTGCCGGGGAACCTTGATGTGTGGATCCCGAGTGGTAATTCCACCCAAGTTGAGAGATAGAGTACTCAATGAGCTTCACGAGGGTCATCTGGGAGGGGTAAAAATGGAGAGCCTAGCCAGGGCGTTTGTGTGGTGGCCGGGAATCGATAAAGAAATTGAGGATATGACCAAGAGATGCACAGGATGCCAGAAGGTCCAAAACGCTCCACCACAGGCCCCACTACATCCATGGGAGTGGCCCTCATCTACATGGCAATGGGTACACATTGATTTTGCTGGTCCATTTATGGACTCAATGTTTCTAATCGCTGTGGACGCCCATTCGAAATGGCCAGAGGTCATTAAAATGTCCTCCACCACCACGGAGAAAACTATTGCAGTCCTAAGGACCATCTTCGCCAGGAATGGGTTGCCAGAACAGAGCTGTTCCGACAATGGCCCACAGTTTGTGTCTGAGGATTTCCGGAGGTTCCTGAAGAATAATGGGGTGAAACATTACACATCTGCCCCATATCATCCAGCCACAAATGGATTGGCTGAGAGGTTTGTTCAGACCTTTAAAAAGGCCATAAAGGCAATGTATAATGACGACATACCACTGCAACACAAGGTGGATAACTTCCTGTTTGCTTACCGGAATGCGACACATGCAGTGACCAACCAAACTCCAGCCATACTGTTTTTCAACCGGAGACTAAGATGTCGCTTGGATTTGCTCAAACCAAACATAAGACGAGATGTTGAGGATAAGCAGTTCCAGCACATAAATGAGAAGCCAACCAGGAGCTTCAAGATAGGGCAACCAGTCTTGGCCCGCGACTACCGAACAGAAAAATAGCAGCCAGGCACGATATGCACACAGCAGGGACCACTAATGTAAACAGTGGACGTTGGAGAGAGCATCGTGAGACGCCATGCTGACCAGATTCTAGAGTCACAGGAACAAGCCAAACCTATACCACAAGCATGTGCACCTGGTAATGAGCCCGAAGTACAGATTGCGTCTACCTCAGAAGCAGGGGTATTGGAAGCTGACGAACCAACCAATGACAATGAGCCAGAATTGACTCCACCGCCAGAACAGGATACTCGAGAAAGGCACTATCCAGTCCGGATCAGGAAGCCTCCTCAAAGACTGAACTTATAAATGACTATTTCAGTTGATGTATATATTACTGAGAAAATTGTAATTGTAATTAGTTATTATTTAGTTGTTAAATGAATGTTATGTACTGTTTATCTAAAAGGGGAGGAATTGTTGTTGTCGAAGTCTCGACTTCTGAGTAAGTCTCTTTTAACACAAAGTATCGTCAAAGGAAGACTTTATTAGTTCTTGTATACAAGGGAAGCGGACATGTAGACAATGGCTACGCTGACCACTTCTAAGATCATAGGCAAAAGGTAACATATTTATAGTTAAAGCAAGCCTTCAGAATCACATGATCAAAGTCTGAGATCATAATTAGTAACAAGAAAAATATAGTGTTAGTAAAACTGTAATCAAGGATAAAAAGGACTGGAACAAAAAGGAATGCCTATAGATAGGGTTATCTAATCTATAAGTTCTGTTCTTCTTTGACTCCCTATCCTGGTTTATACATGACTCAAGGACTTTCTTCATCTAGCTATGAGAAAGAGATAGGGAGGCTTACAGTATGTACCTTTGAAGGTCTTTGTTCTAATTAACGGTTGAGGTCATTTTGTTAATTGGAGAGTTCTGCTTTTTCAGCAGAACTAGCAATTACTAATCTATGGAAGCCATTTTGTGTTTTCTATTCTGTACCTTGTGAAGCCATTTTGTAATATAAAAGTACACTTCCTCATTCCCCCCTTTTGTCCTTACTAGGACAATCCAACCCTAAGGATTTTACTTTATTCACTGTGTTCTATTCAATTGCCGGGGCCTTTATTGTCTATTGATATATTTTGGGCATATGTTTGCTTTATACTCCTGCAGCTTATGTTAGCCTGCAGGTTTTATTCTATTTTCTGCAGCTTATGTTAGCCTGCAGGTTTCAGTCTATTTCCTGCAGCTTATGTTAGCCTGCAGGTTTCTCCTTTATTTCCTGCAGCTTATGTTAGCCTGCAGGTTGGGCATGACCAAACACCTTCTAAGGAGATAGGGAACAAACAGCTTATAGAGGAGGACTAAAAATATGGTGGTGACCCGCACAGTTTATGCCTCACCTGTGGGGTCTTCATGAGCTCAAGTGCTCCTGGAGTCCTCTTTCTTTTCCCTAGCCTGTTGTTCCCAATCTAGCCCCTAAATGTTTATCCTATTCAATCGTCTCATTTCTTCTCCTCTTCTTCATTTACTTCCCTCTGCATCATCATACTTCCTCCTGGTATAGCTGCCTCACCTAGCCTATTGCAACAGCATTTAATCACTGTGAAAAATAGAAAAATACATACAATCACTGCTATCACTACTACTAAGCCATGCAATAATGTTTGTCCTATTGATCCCAGCCATCCCCCCAATACCCAGTCAAACCATCCTTGGTTCTTTGGGTTTTCATACTGACTCACTGCATCTCTTATATGTTTAACGATGTTGGTTATGTATACAAAAAAGTATTCACGTGTAATTCTCGTTTCTTTCAGGATCTTTCCCCATCTCCCTGGCATATTAGACTCAGTAGTCCAATTAGTATACAAAATATAAGTAACATCTTCATTGTTTAAGTATTTCAAGATTCAATTGTCTCTATTCGGTGCCTTCTTGCAGTGGGATGCTTGAATCCAGGAAGATCTTTCCTTGACTTTTATGGCTGTGTTTGTTGTTAAGAGCACTTGATACGGTCCTTCAAAGCGTGGCTGCAGACCGTTCTTTCTTTTGAAAACTTTTACGTAGACGTCATCTCCAGGTTCCAAGTTATGGCACTTTCCTTCTGCTGGTTCCATTTGAGCTTCCTTTACCTGTTGGTGGAAGTTAGAAATACATCTAGTTAATGCAATGCAATAGTTTAGATAAGAGGTTAGCCTGCAAAATTAAGGCACATGGGATTGGGGGCAAGGTATTGACTTGGATAGAGAACTGGTTGGCGGACAGAAAGCAAAGAGTTGGAATAAACGGGTCATTTTCCGAGTGGCAGGCAGTGACTAGTGGGGTACCGCAAGGATCGGTCCTAGGACCCCAGCTGTTCACAATATATATTAATGATCTGGACGAGGGAATTGGATGTAATATCTCCAAATTTGCAGATGACACAAAGCTGGGTGGGAGGGTAAGCTGTGAGGAGGATGTCGGGAAACTCCAGTACGATTTGGACAGGTTGGGTGATTGGGCAGAAACATGGCAAATGCACTATAATGTGGATAAATGTGAGGTTATCCACTTTGGTGGCAAAAACAGGAAGGCAGATTATTATTTGAATGGCAATAGATTGGGAGAGGGGGAAGTGCAGAGAGACCTGGGTGTCCTTGTGCACCAGTTGCTGAAGGTAAGCATGCAGGTGCAGCAGGCGGTTAGGAAGGCAAATGGTATGTTGGCCTTCGTAGCAAGAGGGTTCGAGTACAGGAACAAGGATGTCTTGCTACAGTTGTACAGGGCCTTGGTGAGCCCGCACCTTGAGTATTGTGTGCAGTTTTGGTCACCATACCTGAGGAAGGACGTTCTTGCCATGGAGGGAGTGCAGCGAAGATTCACCAGGCTGATACCTGGGATGGCAGGAATGACGTATGAGGAGAGATTGTGTCGATTGGGCTTATACTCACTGGAGTTTAGAAGATTGAGAGGGGATCTCATCGAAACCTATAAAATTCTGTCAGGTCTGGACAGACTAGATGCAGGAAGGATGTTTCTGATGGCCGGGGAGTCCAGAACCAGGGGTCATAGTCTAAGGATAAGGGGTAAGCCATTTAGAACTGAAATGAGGAGGAATTTCTTCACCCAGAGAGTGGTGAACCTGTGGAATTCTCTGCCACAGAGGGCGGTGGAGGCCAGTTCATTAAATATATTCAAGAAAGAGTTGGATATGTTTCTTGAGGCTGAAGGGATCAAGGGATATGGGGAAAAGGCAGGGACAGGGTACTGAATTTGGATGATCAGCCATGATCACATTGAATGGCAGAGCAGGCTCGAAGGCCGAATGGCCTACTCCTGCTCCTATCTTCTATGTTTCTATGTTTCTATGTTTAGCATACTTTCGTCCATTTTATGAATGTCCATTTGTTTCACCGTAAATGGTGCTGAGAATGGCAGTCTTAGGGGTCGTCCCATGACAACTTCATGTGGCGACAGTCCATTTGTCCTGTTAGTTGCTGCTCGCATTATCATCAATGCTAAGGGTAATAGTTCGGCCCATTTAAGTCCAGTTTCATTGCAAAGTTTAGAAAGTTTATTCTTCAGCACTCCGTTATATCTTTCTACCAGTCCTGAAGATTCCGGATGATGGCTGCAGTGAAAATGCTGGTTAATCTGCAAAGCTTTACATAGTTCTTTTACAATCGTTCCAGTGAAGTGAGATCCTCTGTCACTTGAAAGCTGCTTAGGTATTCCAAACCTTGGTATGATTTCTTTTAACAAGCACTTTGCTACTGTTACAGCATCGTTCTTTTTACATGGAAAGGCTTCGACCCATCTTGAAAACATATCTATAGTTACCAACACATACTTAAATCCTAAACATGGAGGTAAATCAATAAAATCCATTTGTAAATTTACAAAAGGGCCTGATGGATTCGGGTGGGAGGCAGACTGTATTTTCTCTGTTTTACCTGGATTCATTTCCTGGCAATTGGTGCACCTTTCGCTGATTTATTTTGCAATTGCCGAAATACCTGGTGCATACCATGTTTGATTAATATAGTCTGCCATTCCCCCTTTGCCCGCATGCATGAACACATGAACGCATTGGGCAATCCATGGGAGTAAAGATTTAGGGGCTACCATGCGGCCGTCATGGTGTACCCATAGCCCTTCAGACGTTTTAAAACAAAAATCCTTTGCCCAACTTAACACTTCGTCCGAGTTAGCCTGTGACTGAAAGGCTAAAACATCATTAATAGAAGGTGGGTCATTGTCTGATTTCTGTTGACGCAGAACAAAGGCTGAAACTTGTGGCCCTGTCTCAGACAAAGCTGCTGACTTAGCAGCTCTATCTGCTCGTTCGTTACCCAGTGCTATCTAATCCTGACTACCTGTATGAGCCTGACATTTAATAACTGAAATTTTAGTGGGACACATTAGAGCCTTTAAAAGATTATCGATTTGTTCAGCATTCTTAATAGTTGATCCTGAAGAGGTTAAAAATCCCCTTAATTTCCAGATCTGTCCGCAATCATGAGCAACCCCAAAAGCGTTCCTGGAGTCGGTATAAATGTTAACAGATAGATCAGTAGCCAATATGCAAGCTCTTGTAAGGGCGAAGAGTTCTGCTTGTTGCGCTGAAAAGGATTGAGGTAGTGAGAGCGCTTCCACAATCGAGTGATCATCTGATATGGCATATCCAGCCCTAGGTGATCCCTTGTCATCCCTAAGGGCTGACCCGTCTACGTAGTACGCTAAGTCACTATTGGAAATCGGAGTTTCTGATAAATCTGTTCGGGGCTTGGTCACCAATTGGGTGATCATTTCGCAGCAAAAGCGGAGGACCATTGGCCCTAGATCTCTTGGGTGACGGCCGTTTGCGACAGTGAGAGTGCAGTGTGGTTTAGAGTCCTTGACTTGAAACAGTTCCCATGCTTCTGGAGTTAACGTTACGGCAGCTGCTATTCCTTCGGGTCCAATAAAGATTGTCCGAATTTTAAACAGGAAGTTCTGGCCCAAAAAGGGTTTGTAACAGTCTTTTATAGTCGTGTCCTTTCCCGTGTCGTCATAAAAGGCAGTGCAATGCAGATTCATGTGCCAGCTGTCTAATTTCAAATCCTTCTGGTACTCTGAGGCTGTTCTTGAGGCACATTGCAGTGCTCCTACAATCATCATTAATGTGTGGCTTAATTCTTGGTTTTTGTTTGTCCACTGGTAGACGATGGGAGGGGAGCATTCTTGTAAAGGGCACATAGTACATCTATCAGTAGGGATGTGCACCTGCAGTCCTTTTTCTGAACAAATTATTGTTGCCTGCATTTTGCACAGCAAATCTCTCCCTAAAAGGTTCATGGGGGCTTCATCTGATAGAAGAAAGGCATGCTGGCCAGAGAAATTGTCTGCTTGTATTTCTAATGGTTGTGGCCACGTCATAGTCTGTGAGACGCCAGAAAGTCCTACACATGTGACATTCTTTCCAGTACACGGAGTTCCTCTAGCGTATTGCTTTGTTAATAGTGAGGTTGTGGCTCCTGTGTTAATGAGAAAAGGGACTCTATTGCCCTGCATTTCTATGGATAAATATGGCTCATCGCTAGAATTTAGTGATACTGAAGGTAATTGAAGAATGTGGGTAACGTTCGGGGCTGTTTCTCCGCGTCATGTTGAATAATTTTGCCCTGGGGATCCGAATTGTCCTTCCGTATTTTGACCTCCCCAAGGATTCCCTGTTGTAAAACCTGTCTGCGGATGAGTGTGAACCTGGGCTTGGGTATTTACATTGTTTGGGGCACCTCCCCATCCTTGATCCTGCTGCTTGGGGGAATGGGCAGTCGGACTTCCAGTGTCCGATCTGACTACAGTTAAAACACGGAGAGTTTGCGCCTCTTCCGTTCCACTGGCCTCTGCCAGTCCCTCCTCTACTATTTCCTCTAAATCCGCCTCTGTTATACCCTCTGCCTCGTCCTCTGTAGTGGCCCTGATAATAAATGGTAGTCTGGGCAGTCGGAGCTGCGGGAGCTGTCTGCTCCATTAAGAGGGAAACCTTACTCTTTTGGTCTCTATGTCTCTCCTGAATTCCTTTCAGAATTTGTGTTAATTCAGGAGTTGTTTTATGTCTCCAATCTAGGCAGACTAAAGTCAATGGTTCTTTAAGTTCTGTTCTGAGACCATTTACAAGGGCATTAATTAAAGGGATCTGGTAATTTTCCTTGGTCATTCCAGAATGTTGCCCCATAATTGCTTCTATTCTTTCTATATAATCCTCAACGTCTTCGTCCTTTTTCTGAGTGGTCTCAATTATTTTTGTCCAATTAGTTCTTTTTGGGAATTTAGCATGCATTGTTGTATATAAGTTGGTCCAGAATGCATCGCTTGGTAGTGTTTCAGGATTCCAGTGCTGATTTATTCTATGGTCGTTAATACGGTTGAAACTACCTGGACCATCTGTTAAAAGGTGGTATTTGGAATCTTTTAACCAAGCTCTGAGTAGCTGGTCGACGTCCACAATAGTGGGCTGATGGCAAATAACGATGCTTTTGAGCTCATTAATTGCTTTTTTCTAAATCCTCTGAGGGGTCCGGTAACTCATGGACTATTGTCCGTAGCTCGGAATGGGTGTTTGTCTTTCTTGGTCCATTTAGACCATTTAGATAAATCATTTGTGGACATTCGACCATAGTTGTTAAAGATGTAAAAAGCGGGAGTCCCTTTTTCTGGGATCTTACTCTGTGAAGCTCCCATCTTAGTAAAGTTTTAGTTCTTAATTTATACTAGGCACTCTTCTTCTAGATCGCAAGTTTTGCCCTTTACCCCCTTACGACTATTACTGACTGTCCAAAGGACCATAAGTGATGAACAATAACAAGTAATAACAACAATCAAAGAAATGACAAGTAATGCAACAGCCCAAACAGGCAAACAGACCAAATGCTCAGACATTGATCTTATACTCTAAACTAAACAGATAGTCAATTCTCAGTTTGCGTTGTACGCCACTACAAGCTGAGTCCTTAACATTTAACTTATACTTTATGTGAAAGTCTTCTGTCTTAATGTTGTCAACAATCAACAAACAAAACAGAAAACAATGGTTGCGATAATTCTTAACCTCTATGTTCATATAAAATCCTTATGCTTTAATGCGAGGGGCTTGAACCCTCGTAGAAGGTATCTCAATGGACAATAATCCTGAGCCTGGTAATACAGGTCTTTAAAACACAGTGACAATCCTCAAACGATACTTTCTGCTGCGGGACTTTAACCCCGGCTCAAGGGACCCACCCTTGATACTGCAGTTTTAACTTTTAGCGCTCTCTTTCACAACCTGGTACCTTTATTAGTCCGGGACGCAACCCTGCCGACTTTTCCCTTGTCTCCTTTGCCCGATAGTTTTGAGACCTGAGCCGTCAGTATCCTCCTCCTTTTAACGTTAAATTAAAAGAAGCAAAAGTTACAGGATTCACTCAAATCTAAAACAAGAGTCTTAACCTGATCGCAGTACTCCCGTTGGAAGAAACAGACTACACCAATTCAGTATCTAATGAGAAATCCTTATTATGTGATAAAACATCACTGTGGCCATTCAGGGTCTGTCAGTAGAAATTCACGATGACTTTGTCCGTGGCTTACCGAAAGGCAGCAAGCGATCTCGGTGGAACCTCCAAGTAATACTGTCGAAGTCTCGACTTCCGAGTAAGACTCTTTAAACACAAAGTATCGTCAAAGGAAGACTTTATTAGTTCTTGTATACAAGGGAAGCGGACATGTAGACAATGGCTACGCTGACCACTTCTAAGATCATAGGCAAAAGGTAACATATTTATAGTTAAAGCAAGCCTTCAGAATCACATGATCGAAGTCTGAGATCATAATTAGTAACAAGAAAAATATAGTGTTAGTAAAACTGTAATCAAGGATAAAAAGGACTGGAACAAAAAGGAATGCCTATAGATAGGGTTATCTAATCTATAAGTTCTGTTCTGCTTTGACTCCCTATCCTGGTTTATACATGACTCAAGGACTTTCTTCATCTAGCTATGAGAAAGAGATAGGGAGGCTTACAGTATGTACCTTTGAAGGTCTTTGTTCTAATTAACAGTTGAGGTCATTTTGTTAATTGGAGAGTTCTGCTTTTTCAGCAGAACTAGCAATTACTAATCTATGGAAGCCATTTTGTGTTTTCTATTCTGTACCTTGTGAAGCCATTTTGTAACATAAAAGTACACTTCCTCATTGTGTATGTACCTTTAAGGGAATAACTGGTCTTAGACTGCAGTACCGGCAGTGACCACCCCTGTATAAAAGGCCCTAGCAGGCTTCTGTAGTTTCAGTTTCAAGCTGCCTCTTGTTCAGTAAAGTACCTGTTAAACTGTTCTCCCAAAGTCCGTGTATTATTGAGGCGTGGACTTTACAGGTGTGTGCAAATGTAAATGTGACGCTAGGTGTGAAGTAACTAGCATACGGGAATGCATGTTGAATTTGCACAGACGAACAAGTCTCAGACATGCTCAGTTATCAACAACAGCACAACATGAAATGGCTAATGTGGCTCAGAAGAGTGAGACAACTTTTTAAATCATCAAGACTACGACATATTCTCCATCGAGAAAATAACTTTGAAATAATCAGGATAGAGTTAAACACACTGCTACCTGTCAGAAGGATTAAAGTTAAAAGTAAAGGAAATGCTGATCAAATTAGGATTTCCTTACAGCTAGAATGGTCGTCAGTTTCAAGGCCTCCACTAACTGCTGAATAAAGAAAGCTTGTAGGGAGGCTAAAAAAAATCAGAGCGACCGAGGCCTGTCTCTGTCTGGACAAGGGGGCCATGGTTGTATACAAATCAGCTACAAGCTGAAGGTAGGAGACAAGGAGGCCATACCTTACAGGTTCCATAACAAAACATGGATCCACGTGAGAGGCGACCTCCATGAGGAAGCAGAGGACCTCAAAAGGTTAGGTTTGGAATCAGGGGTACAGCCTCTCAAAAGCATAATTTCGGTGGTAATAGAGAACGAACCCTAAGGCGGGCACCCTGGGAGGATTGGGAGTCCCGAATGTGGGAGACCAGGAGGACTATTTGTTGGAATGTGGATCAACCCAAAAATTACTTACATATTAGGATTAAAAAATAATCAATTGTGAAGCAACAAAGTGTTTAAAACTAATCAGAATGCAGTATTTTAATGTTGCGCTTCCAGTGACTGGATTCTAGAGGAACACCCTATGTATGTACAGTTCCAACCCTGTTGCCTGCACGTCTGACCATTACTTGTAAACAATAACTGGAACAATTATTGTGCTTTGCTAATCTTCAAATCGTTGTGTGAATGTATCTTTAATATAAGCCCACCAACCGCCAAATTCAACTCGTTGCCCCTTCGACCGTATTCCACCTACAAGAACAGAAAGAAAATGAACGTGTCCAAAATAATAAAAGCACAAAATAACCATTTTCTGAAACATTAGGGGCTGGATTTTAATTCAGGGGCAGGCTGGGGTCATGTAATCCGCATTTCGTATTATCCACCCGAATCTAAGTCGATTTGGGAGATTGATGCGATTTTAACTTAATTGTCCAATTGAATTCCAACGTGTGGGAACCCATGGCCAATGAATTTTTCCAGTCTGAAAGTCGCCTCCGATGACGTCATCATTGCTGCTGCATTTAAGGTCTGCAACAAGCCTTGCTTCTTCTGCAGACTGCCAACTTTTTGGCCTTTCATGCTAGAGGGACCTGGAGGCAGAATGACCAGCGAGAGACCTAGGTCTGCTCCCAGGTTTGATGACGTTGCCCTGCAGGCTTTAGTTGAGGGAGCAAGAGCTCATAAAGAGGTGCTCTTCCCTTCTTCAGGGAGGAAGAAGCCTCCCCAGCAGACCAAGGCTGTGTGGATCCAGGTGGCAGAGGAGGTCAACTCCTTATCAGTACCCCGCAGAACCTGGATTCAATGCAGGAAGAGATTTCATGACCTTCTGCGCACTGGAAAAGTGAGTATGACTTTCCCATCACCCTCAATCTGATCCCCATTGCCTCTCCTCACCAGCACTCAGCTTTAGCAATCTCTTCCTCCACATCCCACTTGACACTGACATCCATACACCCTTACCCATTCCCTCTCTCTCTATGGTCACATTCACATAACTATTCCGCTATGCAGCCCTCACACTCCCTATCACTGTGATGCTATGAAAACAACTGACAACACACAGGGAGGGCCCTTGGTCTTGCCACCTCACTCCATCTTTGTCTCCTTCAAAAATCTATGCTATGGAATCTCTACACTCACTCCTTCATTCTCACTCAGCCTCCACTTGTCTCCCTCATTGCAGGAAAAGAGAGCTCACAATAAGCGAGAAAGAGCGAGGACAGGAGGAGGGCCACTCTCAGTAGCCCACCTCACCCCCTGGGAGGAGGCGGTCCTGGAGATCGTAGGAGTGGAGGAAGATACGCAAGTGGGGAATGGACAGAGGGGTGCATCACAGCAAGCTGGAGATAGAATAGTTTTCCATCTCTCTCATTGACATTGCATGAGTCACTGATAATGATTCTGAAGCTCCAACAGTTGGACTAATGATCATCTGCAGTATGCAATGTGCATGTAACCTTGACATCACATCTCTGACTCTTTCCTTTACTCCCCCACAGGACCATTGGAAGCACCCATCCCCACTAGCCAGGAGGAATAGCATGAGCCTCAAGACTCCTCAGAGGAAGCTGCAACCTCTGAGGGCGCAGTGTCAGCAGAAGTCACCACACCCAGCACCAGCGCAGACACTCACACCTCGGTGGGACCTTCGGGACACAGAGTAGTGTTGTCACCTGGTGTATCACAGCTCACAAGTGAGCATCAGCAGATTGTGGAGACAGGGACAGCAGTGGAGAGTCCTAGTCGGAGGGCACAGGATTCTGCCAGCTCGGCTCAGCTGCATGTCGACCCTCTGCCTCTGGGTCCATCCATAAGATCAGTGGTGCTGGAACTCCAGGAACAGATGCACGAGTCTCTGGTAGGTTTTGTCTCCAGGGTCGCTGCGAGTGTGGAGCGAATGGAGGAGTCCATAGCGAACATGAACAGAGCCTTTGTGGAGTCATTGGCGCATGAACGCATCACCATGGAAAGTATGGCAACCTCCATGGAGGTGATAAGTCGCCAGAGTGCAGAAAACATGGTGAGTGTTCTGAATAGAATGACATCTCTGGAGGAGCGATGGTCATCTATTGAACAGAGAATCCAGACCTTCATGCAAGCCCTTCTGTGTAGGACTGTCAGTGCAGATATGGGTCCCCATGGCCCCCCCTGATGTGCAGCAAGGTGCTCTCAAGCCACTTGTAAGCGTTGAGGGAAACCTGACCCATGAGAGGGAAGTTGGTGGCAGACATCAAGGAAATGGGGGCTTCTCTCCAAGCACTCAAACTTCCATGCCACTGCAGAGCCCTCGGTCAGAGCCCCACCAGAGTCCCCACCCAACTGAGATCGGCGTCTCGACCTCTGCACAGCCGCAGGAGCAGCAGACTGTTGACAAGCCCTCACAGGTTCGCAACCCCAGAGGATGCCCGCCAAAGTTGTCAAGGCAGGAGCAGCATAAAAGTGAGCAAGGGGCCTCCACATCTGCTGAAGCCACAGGGGAAGCACCACGTAGGAGCACGCATAAGAGGAAGATAAAGCACAAGTAGTCACAAGGGTAGTCACTTGGGTGTTCTGCTGTGTTTAATTGTTAAATGCCATCCTTTTGTCAATGTAATAAAATTAAGTGACGGCAAACTGTTGAAGTTCTGGGCTGTGTCATTTTGCTAATGGAAGTTTCACATTGAGGGCTCAGGGCGACTTGGATTTGTCATGATGGTGGTCAGAGTGATAGGAAGCCACAGGTTCTTGTCCATTGACTATGGTGTGAGCCAAATGTGTTTGATTGGGCAACCTAAACAAATCTGGCCAAGATGAGTGCATTCCATGCACCCCAGGCAGCAATGTGCTCACATGCTGCTGCCACTGGTTGATGCACCTCTGAAAGATCTTTGCTCTCACTCTCCTCCTCCTCATCCTCATCTGAGGAGGCTATGCAATGAGCCACTTGTCCCTCAGGCAGCTGCAAGCCACGATGCTGTGCAAGGTTGTGAAGTGCACAACAGACCACGATGATTCTGGAGACCCTGGCTGCTGAGTACTGCATGGCTCCACCTGATCTATCAAGGCATCTGAATCGCATCTTCAGCAAGCCAATGGTTTGCTCGATAATGGATCTGGTCGAAATGTGGCTGGAGTTGTAGCTCTCCTCAGCTTCGTTGGATGGCCTCCTGAATGGTGTCATTAGCCACGTCTTCAGGGGATAGCCCTTGTCTCCAAGTACCCATATGCAAAGTTGGTTTGGTGGAATGAATAGCAGAGGCATGCTAGACTGCCACAGAATGAACGAGTCATGGCAACCACCAGAGTATTGGTGCAAACATGCAAAATTTCCTTCTTGTGGTTACACACCAGCTGCACGTTGAGGGAGTGGAAGCCCTGGCGGTTGACAAAAAGAGCTGGATTGTGACAGGGTACCTTAAGGGCCACATGTGTGCAGTCTATGATGCCCTGCACCCTTGGCAGGCCTGCCATATTTGCAAATACAACCAAAGGCGCGGTTGTACTTGCTTGATTCTTGGAGAAGTTTATGTAATTGTGTGCCTTGGCAAAGAGGGCATCGGTAACCTGCATGATGCAAGTGTGTGTGGCCGCCTGGGAGATGCCACTGATGTCTGCTGCTGATCCCTGGAAGGAGCCTGAAGCAAAAAAGTTGAGTGCGGTGGTGACTTTGACGGCCACTGATAAGGGGTGTCCACACGATCCTCTGGGCTCCAGGTCTTGTTGCAGCATTGCGCAGATGTCACCCACTGCCTCTCGTGAAAGTCTGAGCCTCCTTTGGCACTGCTGCTCAGTCAAGTTGAGGAAGCTCATCCTCTGTCTGTAAACCCTGTTTTGGGGGGTATCTCCTGCGCCGATGGGCTTCTATGCGCTGGTGCCTTCTGGCCTGTGCAGCTTCAGGTGGGTGAGCAGCAACTTGGCGCGCCTGTTGTTGCTGCTGCTGTTGGTGCTGCTGTTGTTCCTGGTTCTTCGTCCGAATCTGAGGTCCAGGAGGAAAGGAAATAAATGGTTCCCATGCTGCTGGTATATACCTCAGTTGAGGAAGCGCTCAGTCAATGTAGGGAGAGGGTTTTCCCAGGAGGTCACAGTGGAGATGGATCTTAGCTTCACCACTTCCAAAATCAGTAGACCTGCAAAACGTTCTCCAAGACCTGAAAAAACAAAGTTCTGCCAACTGCAACTGATCCTTGTTGAAAACTCTGTTTTTATGGTGGAGCTGCAGCTGTTAGGAAGCCAGCCACTTGTGAACACGACAGGATTAGCTGGCGTGGTTCAGGAGAGACATGCAGCACGCTGGAAATGTGGCAAAATTTGAAAGGCCTCTCAAAATGGGATTATCGAGGTCATTAAGTAGCAGTTAAGTGTCTTAAGGACCTATCCCGCCGCTTGGAGGTGGGACCAAAATGGAGTCTGCAAGCCCGCATTTGGGAAAGTTGCGCAGAGCCGGGTCGATGGCGGGATCGGAACCCGCCGCTATTTTTTACAAATTTCCCACCTGACCCGCCTTGAACCTGTCTCCTCGGGGCTGGCAAAATCCATATGAGAATGCAACAAACATCTCTCATCTGCAACATGGAGGTGCGAGACTCTCCGTATAGAAACTGACTGAACCTTGCAGGAAGAAACAAAGGTAAGTACACTTTTAAAAACACTTAGGACTTACCTCAGATACTCACCTCTACACTCTTGCACCCATCAATTACCTTCACACCACACTTTTACACCCCTCTGACCCCCACAGACCCCCTCCTTGCCTCAGTGACCCTGGCAAGTTTTGGAGCCGTCAGGAAGCCCGCACTTAAGGGCTCAAAATGGGGATAATCCTATTTTCTGCCTGTTAACTACCTGTTAACAGGTAGTTAATGTTAGATCCGTGTATCTTAATGTTGTGTCCTTCAATAATCAGACAACAGGCTGCAGGGAACGATTCAACAGGTGTTTACTGAATGAGGGTTACTCTAGAACTAACTGTACAGATCACTACTCAGGGTTTATATACAGGTGTGGTCACTGCCGGTACTACAGTATACATGAGCTGTAGAAAGTAGTTCCCCCCTTAAAGGTACATACATTACAATGCCTCCCCTTTTAGATTAACAGTACCATAACACTCATTTAACAATTAAATATCAAACTAATTACAATTAACACTTTTAACATGCAACATTAGCTGAAAATAGTCTATTTATAAATTCAGTCTTTGGGGAGGCTTCCTGATCCTTTCTGGATAGCGCCTTTCCCGAGTGTGTTGCTCTTGGTGCGGAGGCGATTCTGGCCCCCTGTCGTCGGTTGGTTCATCAGCTTCCGATGCTACTGTTTCTGGGGTAGATGCGACTTGTACGTCGGGTTCATCACCAGGTACGTATGGGCGAGGCATGGGGTTGACTTGTTCCTGTGACACTAGGATCTGGTCAGAATGGCATCTCACAATGCTCTCCCCAACGTCCACTGTGTACATTAGTGGGCCCTGCCGTGTATTATGTCCGTGTATAATTGAGACACGGACAGCAGGAGTTGATTATAACAAGTCTTTACTTAATGGAGACAATCGGGAAACTGAAACTACAGAAGGCTGCTAGCGCCTTTTATACAGGGGTGGTCACTGCCGGTACTGCAGTCTGAGACCAGTTATTCCGTTAAAGGCACATACACAACAATTCCTCCCCTTTTAGATAAACAGTACATAACATTCATTTAACAACTAAATGATAACTAATTACAATCACAATTACGGTTGCTAGATACATTGGTTGAGGTTAAGCAATTATAAGTTCAGTCTTTGAGGAGGCTTCCTGATTCTGTCTGGATAACGCCTCTTTGGGGTATCAGGTTCTTCTGGCAAGGTTGAGTCGGGATCAAAGAACCTGGCAAGGTTGAGTCGGGATCAATGTCGTTGTTTGGTTCATCTGCTTCCAATATCACCGATTCTGCGGTAGCTGCAATTGGTACGTCGGTTTCATCACCAGGTGTATCAGATCGTGGTGTGGAGTTGACGTTTTCCAGTGACTCTGGAATCTGGTCAGCATGGCGTCTTACAATGCTCTCTCCAATGTCCACGGTATACATGACAGGTCCTTGCCGTGTACAAATCGTTCCTGGCTGCCATTTCTCTGTGCGGTAGTCCCGGGCCAAAACTGGTTGACCTATCTTAAAACTCCTGGTCGGCCTTTCATTCATATTCTGAAACTGCCTGTTCTCCACATCTCTTCGGATGTTTGGCTTAACCAAATCCAAGCGGCATCGTAGTCTTCGATTGAAGAACATCATGGCTGGAGTTTGGTTGGTAACCGCATGTATCGCATTCCGGTAGGCAAACAAGAAGTTGTCCACCTTGTGTTGTAGGGGTATATCTTCATTACACATTGCCTTGATAGCCTTCTTGAATGTTTGAACAAACCTCTCGGCCAATCCATTAGTGGCTGGATGATATGGGGCAGATGTGTAATGCTTAACACCATTGTTCTTTAAGAACCTCCGGAACTCTTCAGACACAAACTGTGGTCCATTGTCAGAGCAAATCTGTTCAGGCAGCCCATTCCTGGCGAATATGGTTCGTAAGACTGTGATAGTTTTTTCTGTGGTGGTTGAGGACATTTTTATTACCTCTGGCCACTTTGAATGTGCATCCACTGCAATTAAAAACATCGAGTCCATGAAGGGACCAGCAAAATCAATGTGCACCCTTTGCCATGGAGATGAGGGCCACTCCCATGGGTGTAGAGGGGCTTGTGGTGGGGCGTTTTGGACCTTCTGGCATCCTGTACAGCTCCTGGTCATCTCTTCGATTTCTCTATCGATTCCCGGCCACCACACAAATGCTCTGGCTAAGTTCTTCATTTTTACCCCTCCCAGATGACCCTCATGAAGCTCATTGAGCACTCTATCCTTCAATTTGGGTGGAATTACTACTCTGGATCCACACATCAAGGTTCCTCTGCACACTGGCAGCTGTTCTCTTCTCGGCGAGAATGCTGGCAGCAGTGGTTCGCCATGTGCTGGCCATCCCTTCACCATTAAATCATAGACCCGGGATAGTGTCGGGTCATTTCGTGTTTCCTTTTCTATGTTTGCATTCATCACAGGGAGACATTCGACTATAGTCGAGTGGAATATCTCCATTGGATCCACTGCAAGTTCTTCTTCCACCGTCGGCAACGGTAGGCGTGACAATCCATCAGCATTTCCATGCTGTTTAGTTCCTTTGTACTCGATGTCATATGGGTGTGCCCCTAGGAAAAGGGACCACCTCTGTAGCCGTTGTGCTGTCATTATCGGTACGCCCTTCTGAGGGTTGAAAATGGAGACAAGAGGTTGATGATCAGTTAGTAGAGTAAATTTTTGACCGTGCAGGTAGTGATTGAACTTCTTCACCCCCCACACTAGGCTGAGGGCCTCTCTGTCAATCTGGGCGTAGTTACGCTCGGCTGAAGTTAACGAGCGTGACACAAAAGCTATCGGCCTCTCTAAACCATCAAGGAATTTATGTGACAGTACCGCCCCAATGCCGTAGGGAGACGCATCACACGCCAGTCTTATCGGTAGTGATGGGTTGTAGTGAGCCAATACTTCTCTTGAAGTGATTAAGTCCTTACTCTTCTGAAAGGCCCGCTTACAGTCATTGCTCCATTTCCATGCTACTCCCGTTCATAGTAGGGCGTTCAGTGGGTGCAGAATTGTGGACAAATTCGGTAAAAACTTATGGTAGTAATTCACCAATCCAAGGAATGACCTCAGTTGCGACACATTTTCAGGCGCTGGGGCCTTAACAACCGCTTCAATTTTGTCAGGGGACTTATGTAACCCCTCTTCATCAATCACGTGGCCACAATACGATATCTGTTTCTTAAAAAACTCGCTCTTGGGGTGGTTGGCTCGTAGCCTATGTTCCCGTAGTCTAGTGAGCACCTGTTCTAGGTTGTTAAGGTGTTCACTGTCATCTTCACCTGTCACTAGGATGTCGTCCAAGTAACACTGAGTCCCCGGAATCCCTTGCAGGACTTGTTCCATCGCTCTTTGCCATATCGCCGGAGCTGATGCTACTCCGAATACCAATCGATGATACTGGTAAAGACCTTTGTGAGTGTTTATCGTGAGATACTTCCTAGAGGATTCTTCAACCTCCATCTGCAAATACGCTTGTGCTAGGTCAATTTTCGTAAAATGCTTCCCTCCAGATAGTGAGGCGAAGGTGTCTTCTATCCTTGGAAGAGGATATTGTACTGTGTGAAGGATTGGGTTCACCGTCACCTTGAAGTCCTCACAGATGCGAACCTTCCTTGGCTCCTCAGACTTGTTGCTTAACGTTTTCTTCATGACAGGAACGATGGGTGTCACCACTCACTCCAGTCTACCTTAGACAACACGCCTGCATTCTCCAGATTCTCCAGCTCTGCCTCGACGGCTGGGCGAATTGCATATGGTACCGGTCTTGCTTTGAAAAACTTGGGAATTGCATTCTCTTCTATTTTTATCGAGGCGGTTACGCCTTTAAGAGTGTCCAGTTCTTGCTAAATACCTCTTTGGCGTTAGCTAAGATTGTTGACAATCGTCCGGGAGTGACGTCTTCATCTTTTTTACCATCCACCGTCATTGCATGAATGGAGTGCCAATCTAAGCTTATCTTTCTGATCCATTCACGTCCCAATAACGGTGGTCCACCATCTTGCAGTATGTAGAGATACAATTTCCGTATTTTCTTGCCGTTGTATTTGACAGGCACCCTTATTTTTCCTCTGGGGTATACTTTTTGCCCCGTATACGTCTTCAAGACAGTGGATGTCTCTCTCAAGGGTATGTGTGAGAATAGCCGCTCGTAGTCTCGTCGATTCATGACGGTTAGCGCTGATCCTGTATCCAATTCCATTTTAACTCGGGACCCTGCTATCGTGAGGGTGACCCAAACGGTTCGGTGATCCTCTTTTGCGATTACATTGTGAAGTTTGAGGCAGCCTAGTCTCTTGTTCCCGGGTTCACTATCGCTCCTCTGGTCTTCGGAACTACTGTCCGTCATCTTTTGTACTTTCTTGTACGGTTCCTTAGTAGCCTCTTTGTTGTCATTGGTCTTCTTCCCAGACCTGCAAACTCGTGCAATGTGTCCCATCTTTCCACATTGCCTGCATATTTTGTCCTTGGACCAGCAGTCCTTCTGGTCATGGTTAGTTCTGCCGCAGCGATAACATTTTGCAGATCCCCGTGTCATTTCGTGGGTGCCATATTCCTGTGGATTTTGTTGTATTTCCGCAGCTCCCGTGGCTGCTGCTTCGTACGATACTGCCACGCTGAAAGCCTTATCTAACGTCAGCTCTTTCTCTGAGAGTAACGTCTTCTGTGTTCCTTCACTCAGGAGTCCACAGACAAATTTGTCCCGTAGGTTATCTGCCAGTCCTGCTCCGAACTGGCAGTGCTTTGATAGCTTGCGTAGTTCCGTAAGGTACTCAGCATTGCTCTCATCTTTATGCTGAGTTCTCCTGTGGAATTTAAATATTTCTGCTATCAGCAGCGGCGCAGGGTTTAGGTGTTCCTGTAGGATAGCAACAATTTCGTTAAAACTCTTCGCCTTCGGTTTGGCTGGAGTAATCAGGTCCCGCAATAGGCCGTACGTTCTAGTGCCCATTAAGTTTAGCAATACCGATGCCTTTTTCTCATCGGCTATTTCGTTTGCCTCGCAATATACCTCGACTCTTTCCACATACATGGTCCAGTCCTCTATTGCATTATCAAAGGGAGTGATACAGCCAGTCTTCGGCATCTTGAAAATCTAAAATGGCGCCTCCCGCGCTTTGCCTTCTTCCCCGATTTAACAAAATGGCGCCTCCCGCGCTTTGCCTTCTTCCCCGCTGGATTAAGATGGCGCCTCCCGCGCTTTGCCTTCTTCCCCGCTGTTGCTAGCGCTGCTTTCCGCGGTTTCCATTGCAACCTGCAGCTCCTCGCGGCTTTCTGCGCGTTTAGTACATTTTTTTTGTTATTTTATTATTTTCCCGTCGTGGAACAACCCTGTGGGACTCTTGCCTCCCTCTTCTCGGGTCCGTACGCTGCCCGGCTTCGTAGCACCGGCCGCGCCCTGTGTGCTCCACCCTCTCTCTCTCTCCTCTTCCCGACAACGCTGCTCAGCCCCGTTGCAAGCCACCCGCTCGAGCTCTCAACCGCCGCAGCCCAGGAAGGATCAGTGTACTACCTGCCACCAGCCCGATTAGCTGAAGCACCGTTGACAGGAACCAGGCCCCGCTCTCGACAGCTTCTCCTATAATCTTCAACTCCGCTGACTCAGGGGCGGATGCCCACGGCCAACGCCCATTTCTACTGCTTCTTTCCTCCTTCTGGCCTCGACCTCTGCTCACTTCGCTTCAGGAATGGATCCCATGAGGTGGTGCAGACTGTGGGTAAGTTCGTATCTGCTCGTCGCCAATATTATGTCCGTGTATAATTGAGACACGGACAGCAGGAGTTGATCATAACAAGTCTTTACTGAATGGAGACAATCGGGAAACTGAAACTACAGAAGGCTGCTAGCGCCTTTTATACAGGGGTGGTCACTGCCGGTACTGCAGTCTGAGACCAGTTATTCCCTTAAAGGTACATACACAACACCGTGTGCATATCGTTCCTGGCTGCCATTTTTCTGTTCGGTAGTCGCGGGCCAAGACTGGTTGCCCTACATTGAAGCTCCTTGTTGGCTTCTCATGGATGTGCTGGAATTGCTTACTCTCAACATCTCTTCGTACGTTTGGTCTGAGCAAATCCAGGCGAGATCTTAACCTTCGGTTAAAGAACATCATGGCTGGGGCCTGGTTGGTGACTGCATGTGTCGCATTCCGGTAGGCGAACAGGAAATTGTCCACCTTATGCTGCAGTGGAATGTTGTCATTGTACAGCCTTTACTGCCTTCTTAAAGGTTTGTACGAACCTCTCAGCCAATCCATTTGTGGCTGGATGATACCGGGCGGATGTGTAATGCCTTACCCCATTCCTTTTCTGATAGAAGCCGTTTCTGGGTTCCTTCGCTTTGAAGCCCACACACAAACTTGTCCCTTAAAGTATCTGCTAGCCCCGTTCCAAACTGGCAGTGTTTCGATAGCTTGCGCAGTTCCGTTAAATACTCAGCATTACTTTCATCTTTATGCTGGTTCCTTTTGTGAAACTTAAATCTTTCTGCTATCAGCAGCGGTGTGGGGTTTAAGTGGTCCTGTAGGATTGACACTATGTTTTCAAAATCCTTTTCTACTGGCTTCTCTGGGGTTACTAGGTTTCGTAGTAAGCCATACGTTTTTGCACCCATTGAATTCAATAATACCAGCGCTTTCTTGTCATCTGGCACTTCATTCGCCTTGCAGTACACTTCTATGCGTTCGACATATGTCGTCCAATCTTCGACTTCATTGTCGACCGCTGTGATACTGCCACTCTTCGGCATTTTTGGGTGTGGTTAGACTGGCTTAAAATGGCATCTCCCGCGCTTTCCTTTCTTCCCCGCTGCGGCTTAAAATGGCGTCTCCCGCGCTTTCCTTTCTTCCCCGCTGCGGCTTAAAATGGCGTCTCCTGCGCTGCTGCCAACGCTGCTCTTGGTGGTCCTTGTGGCAAATGGCGACGCCCTGTGGGTTTCATGTGCTGCTCCTGCGCTGCTGCCAACGCCGCTCTCTGCGGTTCTCATGGCAATGGCAGCGCCTCGCGTTTTCCTGCGCGCCTCTCTCCCCCGTTGACGCTGCTCGGCCCTTGAACACCGGCTGCGCTCTGCTCTCTCTCGCCTCTCTCCCCCGTTGACGCTGCTCGGCCCTTGAACACCGGCTGCGCTCTGCTCTCTCTCGCCTCTCTCCCCCGTTGATGCTGCTCGGCCCTTGAACACCGGCTGCGCTCTGCTCTCTCCCGTCTCTCTGCCCTGTTGACGCCGCTCGGCCTATTTCTGTGCCGATCGGTCGGGCTCTAGCCCGTCGCTGTCCGGGAAGGGTCTGCGCAGTACCTGTTGCCAGCCCGTTTCGCTGGACCACCGTGACTGGAAAGCCAAGCCTGGCTCTCGACAGCCTCCCCTGCAATGCTCAAATCTCTGCTGGATGACTGGGCGGTTGCCCGTGGTCAACGCCCGTGCTTCTGGACTCGACCTTCTTCCACTGTTCTCCAGGAGCGAATCCCTGGGAGGTGATGCAGAGTTGCAGGTAGGTTCGAATCTACCTCGTCGCCAATGTTAGATCCGTGTATCTTAATGTTGTGTCCTTCAATAATCAGACAACAGACTGCAGGGAATGATTCAACAGGTGTTTACTGAATGAGGGTTACTCTAGAACTAACTATACAGATCACTACTCAGGGTTTATATACAGGTGTGGTCACTGCCGGTACTACAGTATACAGGAGCTGTAAAAAGTAGTTCTCCCCTTAAAGGTACATACATTACAGTTAATAGGCTTTAATCCCTTCCCGCCTCCAAGGAGACGGGACCCAGCGCGGGACAGCAACTCGCCTCCTGGGAAGATGGTATGGAGGCGGATTGGGGGCGGGTTTGCCACCCGCCCCCAAATTCTGCCATTTTCCCAGCAGTCCCACCTCCATACCCGCCTCCTCGGGGCTGAGAAAATCACCCCCCCCCTTATGAATTAAAAGCCAAAAATGCTGGAAATACTCAGCAGGTCAGGGCAGCATCTGTGGAGAGGGAAACAGAGTTAACGGGGGCAATTTTGCCAGCCCTGGGGAGGCGGGTATGGAGGCAGGAAAATGGTAGAATCTGGGGGCAGGTGCCCATCCCGCCCCCAACCCGCCTCCGTGCCATCTTCCCAGGAGGTGGGTACCGACCCACGCTGGGTCCTGTCTCCTGGAGGCGGAAAGGGGATTACAGCCACTTAACTGCCTGTTAACAGGTAGTTAACAGACAGTTAAGAGGATTATCCCCATTTTTCCACCAGAGGCGCGGGCTTCCCGACGTCGGGAAACCCCACCAGGGTCATTGAGGCGAGCAGTGGGTCTGCGGGGGTCTGCGGGGTGCAAAAGTGCGCCGTGAAGGTGAGTGATGGGAGCAAGTGTGGAGAGGTAAGTATGTGAGGTAAGTGGAAAGTGATAGAAAATGTTTACTTACCTTTGTTTCTTCCTGCAGGCTTCAACAGTTGGGTATGCGGAGAGTCTCACATCTCACCAGCAGAGATGACCGATGGCTGCTGCATTCTCTGATGCAACAACCATCTAATTTCTGCTCACAAAAGAGGTTTAATGAGTCTTGAATACAAGGACTCATCAAACAACATAGAATGTCAGTGTTTGACAGCTTCACAGAGCTGTCAAACGATGGACAATTCACCTGTCATACGCTGACATTCTCTGTAACCGGCTTCCCCTTAATTGGCCTGCTAACAGGCGTAACAAGATTAATCAAGGGAAGATAGCGTGGGTTGGCCACAAGTTGGTGGAGGCGAGGCTAAAACCCGACAAGCAGCACTCCCGCCTCCAACGTGCCCCCATTGGCAAAATCACCCCCAACGTTTCAGGTCACTGACCCTTCGTCAGAACCAGAAAAAATTAGAGATGCAACAGGTTTTTAAGCAAGTGCAGGGTGCAGGGAAAGGGAGGCAGGGAGGAAAGAACAAAGGGAAGGTCTGTGATAGGATGGAAGGCAGGAGAGATTGAAAGACAAAAGAGATGATGGCGCGAGGCGAAAGGAGATGGTAATGGGACAAGTAAAAAGGGAACATTCGAAACTGAGTCTCATTCCTGCAGGTAGTAAATTGTTTTTAGAGATTTTTTAAAATTAAAATTTTTCTTACTTTTCCTTTCTCTGTCTTAATCCAATCTCTCTTTCCCACTCTATTTCTCTTTCGGTGCCTGATTTGACTCCCATTCACTCTCCTTCTCCAGCATTGCTCTGTTTCTTTCTCAATTCTTACATCTCATTACTTTAGGAGATAGACTGTTGGTCCCGTCGTTCACTAAGAGCCCAGATGCCCCGTTGCCCTCACTATGCTGTTATCAGCTCGCACGTCCAGCAAGTTATAGCAGAAAACATTTCTGAGCTGAAGGGTGAGGGAGAAAGTCTAACTAATGGGGAATGATGCAAGATTCCCTGCTCCAGCAACTTCTGGGACAATATGTTGAACTGATATCGGATGTTGCAGTTATGGGAGATGATTAGAGTTTTCACATGTTCCGTGAAACAAAGTCTTCAGATTTGGTGGGTAGATTTCCCACTTCACTGGGTGTGGCGGGGTAATCTAGCTGGGTGGATCACACATCCTTTATAGAGCCCACCTGACTTGAGGTGAAAATTACCACCGATAAGTTTGATGTATTATTGCATCGTAAGGGAACGAAGAACCATAAGGGAGCTCAGAATCTCATTACACAATAAACTGTCCAGAGCCATCCCTGATTTTAATCGTTCCACCATTGACGGTCATGGCTTCAGCTGCCTAGGACCTAAGCTCTGGAATTCCCTCCCTAAACCTCTCCACCTCTTTTTCCTCCTTTAAGACGCTCCTTAAAGCCTACCTCTTTAACCGAGCTTTTGGTCACCTGTCCTAATATCTCCTTATGTGACTCGGTGTCAAATTTTGTTTGAGAACGCTCCTGTGAAGCACCTTGGGATGTTTTACTACGTTAAAGGCGCTACATAAATACAAGTTGTTGATAGTTGGGTGTTGCAAGCACCAAGGATGTGAAGGTAAAGTGATAACATTCCTTGCATTAAAACATGCTTGTTGCAAAATCATTTTAACAGTGCTTAAAATTCAAGTTTAAAATTCAGTAAGATCAGATTTTGGTATCTTGATACGGACTGGTAGAGTTCTATGGAAATGCCTCAATCAGTGAACGCAGGGACTTTGGGATTCAGCACTGCAGACTTGTGGCAACTCAGTGCTGTGCCCACTCGATCCAGCATCGCCCCCTGCTGGCTGAAAGGTGCCGTGTTACAGTTCTTACAATCGCGAACTTTATTTTTCTGTTACTATTTAACTGGGTATACTTCTGGGACACCCACGCAGCAGAAATAACCTGCGTACAAACCTGTCGAGGTGTGGAAGTGACTGCAGACATCAGGTTTTTAATATAAGATGTATGCACAATAGTTATGGTGAAACAAAGAACTTGCATTTGTATAGCATCTCAGGACGTCCCAAAGCGCTTTACAGCCAATGAACTAATTTTTTGAAGTGTAGTCACTGCTGTAATGTAGGAAACACAGCACCCAATTTGCGCACAGCAAGCTCCCACAAACAGCAGTGAGATGATAGCCAGATTATCTGATTTAGTGATGTTGGTTAAGAGAAGAATATTTGGCCAGGGCACTGGGGAGAACTCAATGCACTGACTGAAAGGGCGGTGGAAGCAGATTCAATAGTAACGTTCAAAAGGGAATTGAATAAATACTTGAAGGGAAGAAAATAGCAGAGCTATGGGGAAAGAGCGAGGGAGTGGGATTAATCGGATAGCTCTTTCAAAGAGTCGGAACGGGCTCGATGGGCCGAATGGCCTCCTTCTGTGCTGTAAGATACTTTGGGCTGGATTTTACCAGCCCTGAGGAGGCGAGTCTGGAGGTGGGATTGCTGGGAAATCCCAAAAAATGAGAGCGGGTCCCAAACCCACTCCCAACCTGCCTCCAACCAATCATCCCGGGAGTCGGGTCCCCGATTTGCACAGGGACCCAAATCCTAGCAGCAGGAAGAGGATTATAACCACTTAACTGCCTGTTAACAGCTAGTTAACAGGTAGTTAAGAGGCTTTTCCCAATTTTTCGACTGCTGCTGCGGGCTTCCCGACATCAGAGATCCCCACCAGGGTAAGTGAGGTGTGCTGTAGGTGTGTTGTTATGTTGGTGTTTGGATGACAGCTGCAGAAGTGGTGTGAAGCATGCAATGAGACACAGGTTGGTATCAGAGGTAAGGAAAAGTTGTGAAAGTAATTTTTAATGTGGTTAGATGTTTCTGCAGGTGACAAACTGTGAAGTGTTTGTGTAGGCTCATCTCATCAAGAGAAGTGACAGATGGCTTCTGCAATCTCAGCTGCAGCTGCCATCTGTTTTATCCTAAGGAGAGAGTAATTGTAGAGCCTGGGTGCAAGGGCTCACCTTTGGACAGTGATTGTCAGTGTTTGACAGCATCACAATGCTGTCAAACACTGTCAAATCATCTGTCAAACAAGTGAGGTGCATATGCTGTTAAGAAAACCGACAGATGAAGTGTCATCAATTGACGTCATCTGACACTGGCATTCCCTTAATTGGCCGGCAATCCCACAGGGTGGGCTTAACAAGGCCCATCAGGGCAAAACAGCGTCTGTTCGTCAGGCGACACTGGGACTGGAACTCGAAAACCCGCAGTCCCGCCTCGGACTCGTCCTGGAAAGTAAGATTCTGCCCTATGATTTTAATTCCACTGCTCTTTCTCAAAATAGGACCATGGGATCTTTTACGTGCACCTCAGAGGGCAGATAGGGCCTCAGTTTAACGTCTTATCTGAAAGACAGCACCTCCGACCGTGCAGCACTCCCTCAGGAGTGCCCAGTTATCAGCAGCCAGTGTAACCAGCTTGACTCACATTCTACCTACGTATCAGTTAATTGAGTCCAGGAGACTAATATACCCAGCACCACTGATACACATCATGGGGGTCATTTTCATTTGGGCAATGGTGTAAAATGGACGATATCGACATACCAAGCCAATGAAGTCAATGGAAAGAAAAATCATGTGAGGTTTATAACGGGTGGCCAATTCGATAGCACCCATTTTATACACCACTCAACGTTAAAATTACCCCCATGGCACTGGGCTGTCAGGGTGCCCAATGGATTCTGCGAGATCGAGCTGCCTCCGCACATAACTCTGGACCTGACAATGGTGAGTAGGTCTGGGCAATCTGCAGCCGTGCATTTGGAGCTTTGCATCTTTACCATTAGAGTGTGAAATGGGCAAAGTCTCTGGTATTCCAGAAAAAGGGATGGAATTACAGAATGCAATCCCTAAAATCCGATAAAAAAGCCATGTAATTGAAACAGAAGTTGGCTCAGTCAGTCACCATCAGCTAGTGGCCCTGATGTTAGGGAAAGCAGTCCCTTTGCGTATTGTAATCAAGGTTTTACATTTTGATGGAAAAATGGACGGAATCATGTGATGTGATTTCCCCATACCACCAAAAAAAATCCCAACATAAAGCTAAATATAAATTATGTTGTCACCATAATCCAGTGCCCCTGAATGTGGGCAGAAGTGACAACTTGCGTCATGGCCAACTTTCACATGGGGTCCTTACAGAGTCAGGATGCAAGAATTAACTCTCAGTCTGCAGTGAATTCAAACCCAGGGACTTCCAAGATTTTCTAAAAAAGCAATGATTTGATATCTCGTGGCACTGAATATGGGGAGACAAAACCAAATGTAATCTTCAGGTGAGTGGGGTTAAGAGAGTGAGGGATAATAAGACCAGGGGTGTGGTACATTGGTGGAGTGGTAAATAGTGAGGGAAGCCTCAGGCTACAGGACGATATAGACGGGTTGGTCAGATGTGCGGAACAGTGGCAAATGGAAAATAACCCTGAAAAGTGTGAGGTGATGCATTTTTGGAGGACTAACAAGGCAAGGGAATCCACAATGAATGATAGGACCCTAGGAAGGACAGAGGATCAGAGGGACCTTGGTGTGCATGTACATAGATCCCTGAAGGCAGCAGGACAGGTAGATAAGGTGGTTAAGAAGGCATATGGGATACTTGCCTTCATTAGCCGTGGCATAGAATATAAGAGCGGGGAGGTTATGATGGAGCTGTTCAAAATGCTAGTTAGACCACAGCTGGAATACTGTGTGCAGTTCTGGTCGCCACACTATAGGAGGGATGTGATTGCATTGGAGAGGGTGCAGAGGAGATTCACCAGGATGTTAGCTGAAGCGTTCTAGCCCAGGTATGAAGAGAGACTGGACAGGCTGGGGTTCTTTTCCTTAGAGCAGAGAAGGCTGAGGGGGGACCTGATTGAGGTGTATAAAATTATGAGGGGCATAGATAGGGTAGATAGAAAGGAATTTTTCCCCTTAGTAGAGGGGCCAATAACCAGGGGGCATAGTTTCAATGTAAGGGGCAGGAGGTTTAGACGGGATTTGAGGAAAAACTTTTTCACCCAGAGGCTGGTTGGAATCTGGAACTCACTGCCTGAAAGAGTGGTAGAGGCAGGAACCCTCACAACATTCAAGAGGCATTTAGATGAGCACTTGAAACGCCATAGCATACAATGCTACAAACCAAGTGCTGGAAAATGGGATTAGAATAGACAGGGCTTGATGGCCGGCGCAGACATGATGGGCCGAAGGGCCGCTTTCTGTGTTGTATAAATCTATGACTCTATGAGCTAGAAATTCGGTATCGCCCCGTTGGGGGCGCTAGTCCTGGCGAAGCGCTAAGTTTAGCGCCAGGCGCAATTTAGCACCACCTAGCGCGATATTGGGTTGCAGCGCCCCTGAAGGTGATTGCGGCGCTACATCAGGCGCTGCACAAGACTCCTAAGGCGCTAACCCGGCGGCGCAACCCAATTTCGCGGTGGCGGGGCACAGTGCAGGTGTTGTCAATAATCACTTTCCCTGAGACACACTGGCACCGGCCAGCTCTTAAAGGGGCAGGTCAATTGGCATCACCAGACACACTCACTGCCCTGTAGGCCTTCAAAGCGGTGGGAGCCTACCTGTGGCGCACCAGCCTAGCAAGACATGGAAAGGGTGAGGCAGAGGGCGGAACGCCTCACTGATGGGGCATTGGATGCTTTGGTTGGCGCAGTGGAATCAAGGCCAAGGAAGATGGTTGGAATGTGATTTATGTTTTGGACAGTCTCCCGGGTGTGAGAGTCAGTTATGTGTCAGTGTATTAGTTTTGTTTTCTGTTGCCATAGCTTTCTCATGTTTGAAGGAACCACATTTTGTGTAATGAAACACTTTCTTCATTTACAATGGCCATGTCTGCTATACAATGGCCATGTCTGCTATTTACATGCATCTTGCCCTTCACAGGCTTGGGGGTATCAGACCGGTTCCATTCCTGTTCTTGGAATGGCAGCAAGCATTCCGTGAGAGGGACCTAGAAGCTACTTCTGATCAGCCTCTGACGCGCAGCCTGAGAAGAGCCGCTCGCGTAGAAGTTCAGGGCAACAGTCATCTTCACAGCCACCGACAGATGTCCTGCACCTTATCTGAGGCTGCAGATCTGTCCGAAACAGGTGGCACAGCTCAGTAACCACCTCCTTTCTAAATCGCCGCCTTCTGACACACTGCTCCTCAGACATGTTCATGTAGGAAAAGTGCTGTCGGAAAACCCTGGCAGCGTAAGGTCTGGTGTGGCGATGTCTGTTGGCCCTTCTCCGTCTGGCCATGCCTGCCCCTCTCTCCCTGCGTCTCAGTGCCCTTTGCAGATGATACAGCAGCAGGACGTTCCCCTCCAATGCAGCCCCCATAATAAGTGCCCACAGGAAGGTTCCCTGTTGTTAAGGCTCACCAACAGCAAGGTGATGGTCAGAAGGCTGAAGTTCGTCTGCCTGCGCTGGCTCAGTGATCAAATGGCTCTCAGCGTGCAGCTCAGCAACTCTTTGTAGCTCTCGAGGAAGTTGTGCTCCAAAAATGGCTGCCGCTTTTAAACCACACCAGTCCCCTTTAAATAACACTCCTCCAGCCCGAGAGCGACTTGGTAAGGCCCAGGTAAGCTGTCACTATTAGCGCCAGGCGCTACGGAGGGGGGCGCCACTGAATTTCCGGTCCGGGGCGCCCAAGAGGCGTTGCACACTCAAATGACATCATAATCTGCCTGCGCCCATGAGCGGGCGCTAAGATTTAGCGCCAGCGCTAAATGCATGCTCAATATGGGGCGAGGCGCTAGGCGCCTTGCGCCCGCCCAGAAATTGGCTAGCGCCCCACTTCTTGGCCTCTTTAGGCGTTAATCGGTGGCGCTAACAGACGAATTTCTTATGACTCTAGGGCTTGCAGATGTCATTTACCCCCGATTTTAAAGTTATACACTCTGATAATATTATTTTTAGTCAAATAGTAAAACTGAGGCCAATTGGGAGTCAAGAAAATTAGAGTTTTGTGGAGAATCGGAGTTTATGCAGTACAGGCTCAGGAGGTGGGACCCAGGCACCACCACTTGGAAAGAGGGTGTAAGTACAGTGTGACAAGTTCACACTGGAGTTCCAATTATAAGTGTGGACGGAGAAATTTATAAAGGAAAATTGACTCAAAGGTGCTAGAACGATTGTGACAACAGGACATAAGGTTTCATAGACAGACAGTGGGTGCAGACAAGATGTTTAATATATTATAGATTAAGTTAATGTATAATTAATATTGTTTAGATTTACTGCTTATATGCAGAAGGATCAGAGTTCCACTGGTGTTTTTACCTATTTGTGTGTTACAGAAACTTTAATCTCTCAGCTCCAGGTTAAACTGGAGCAATGATGTTGGATGAAATCTAAATCAACTGATACAGGCAACAGAACAAAATCCCGGCAATCCCTGCCTTAGTTTAATGGGGAGTAAGAATGAAGAGGCTTTAGTTTGCTTCTTGTGTATCTCCAGTGGATGAGGCTGCTGTGAGAATGGAACAAGTTGCTATTCCCCAAACCTCCTTCCAGTTGTCTTAACCCACAGCCTGACCTGGAAGAAATGGGAAATTAATGGAAAGAAAGATTTTTTTTTGCACCCTTCGCATCCTGAGGACGTCCCAAAGGTGCTCCACAGGTCAATGAGATACTGCCCAAGTGCTATCGCCGTCGTTATGCCGGCAAACATGGCAGTGAATTTGTACACAGCAAGGTCCCACAAGCAGCAAATGAGATAAATAATTTTTTTAAAGGTTTCTTTAAAATGCACAAAATGAAAATGACCTTTTCAGGCCCGTAACCTTTGTTTGGCAGTCAATAAGCTGTTAAAGCTCCAGTTACAACTAATCCCTGTGGGTCTAACTTTTAATGGGGAATTTAACAGTGGTATTACTGTGGAAGAGCCGAAGTTATGGTCAGTTTTCCTGGTTTGAGTGATTTCACTGATTGCCAGCCCTGTGGAGGGTGGGGCGGGCACAGCGCAGCCTGTGGAGGGGCAGTGAATGGCAGACCGCATCTTCAGGATTTCCGCCGTCACAGTCAGTTTCAAAGGCGGAATGACGGTGAATGCTGCCAGTTCACCGTCACCGGGATTGCAAATTCTGGGCCTTTGTTTTTTAATAAGCTCTCCACTTGCACTTACACTTTAATCTAAGAAATGGATCCGAACTTTAATCAGGGACGATATCACCACTCAGCATCCGTGAGAATTAAAAGCCAACGAGAGGCCAGTCCAATACTTTGTACCGAGGGAAATGAAACCTCGTCACAGCTACTGAAAAAGAACTTGCATTTATATAGCGCCTTTTCATGGCCTTAGGGCATCCCAAAGTGCTTTGCAGCCAATGAAGTGCTCCTGAAACGTAGTCACTGTTGTAATATAGGAAAATATTAAGGCTAAAGGGATCAAGGGATATGAGGAGAAAGCAGGGACAGGGTATTAAATTTGAATGATCAGCCATGATCTCATTGAATGGCGGAGCAGGCTCGAGGGGCCGAATGGCCTACTTGTAGTGGCGCTTCTTAGTTTCCAAACAGGCAGGCCACTGGGCTGTGGGGCTTTTAACATCGAGTAGACGCGTGTCGAAATAAAACGTTCCCAAACGTAGCTTTGTCTTTTAAATGGTTTACTATAACACTTAACAAACAGAATTACAAAGCAAACACGTATAAACGAACACGGTCAAAAACTGTACTGCTCCAAACCTCACAGCTTCTGCCTCTTTCACCACGTGCAGTTTAAAACTGTAAGATGGCTGCACCCATGTGTGGCTTAGGGACTGTTCCATTGTGGCAAGAATGAAGGGGGTGTCGGACTATACTACTGGAGCAAGAAAATAGGGGGTTTCTTAATACAATAAGTCGTTCAGGTAAATTAACTGTATTATGCCATTTAGCCACTATTTTAAAGTATTTTCTTAAGCTTTTATGGCTCTTACATTCCGGCCCCTAATTGACTAGGCACATGAAGCATATCAATTACTCAAACATTAAGAGTCATAAACTAATGAGTTCAACATATTTACAATACAAGTGTCCACTTTTTTCTTTCGTTCAGGAGCTTTTCACGCTGCTTCTTGTAGCAGGCAGAGCTTTGTGATCGGTCTCTCCAGGGTACTGGTCTTGGTTTGCAAACAGACGCGACGAACGACGCCTCTGGAGTCTGGCATGGTCTTAATTATTTTTCCCATCAACCAAGAATTTCTAGGGGCTGAATCATCCACAATTAAGACAATGTCTCCGACGATGAAGTTCCTCTTTATTTTGGACCATTTTTGACGCTCCTGTAGCAGGGGTAAGTATTCTCTTGTCCATCTGGTCCAGAAGAGGTCTGACATATACTGAACTTGCCTCCACTTCCGACGGGCATACAGATCTTCCTTTTTGAAGACTCCCGGGGGCATGGCTGGCTGTGTTTTCAACAACAACAGGTGGCTCGGAGTCAGGGCTTCGAGGTCATTGGGATCATCTGATGTCTTAGTTATCGGTCGGTCATTAATGATGGCTTCGACCTCGCACAGAACGGTTTGGAGTCCCTCGTCGTCCAGCGCTTGCTGCTTCAGTACAGAACTGAGTAGTTTTCTTACGGTGCGTATCTGTCTTTCCCAGACACCTCCTTGGTGGGATGCAGCCGGAGGATTGAAGATCCACTTAATTCCTGTTTGCATCATGGCTTCCTGTATTTTAAGCTGATTCCAACCTTCAATAGCTTCCCGTAGTTCTCTCTCCGCTCCGACGAAATTAGTGCCATTATCAGAACGCATAATGGACACCTGTCCTCTTCTACAGACAAAGCGCCGCAGGGCGTTAATACAGGAATCAGTGTCAAGCGTGTGTGCCACCTCAATATGAACTGCTCTGATGGTCAAACAAGTGAAAAGCACACCATATCTCTTGACAAGGCTCCGTCCTCGCTTTACCTCGAAAGGCCCGAAATAGTCCACCCCTAAATGGGGGCTTGTCTGGTAACAAACGGTCTTCAGGCAGGTCTGCCATTTTCTGCTCCCCAGCTCTAGCGTGTAACCGTCTGCAAACAATACATTCAGAGAGTATTTTTCTTATTACGGAATTAGCTCCTGGAATCCAGTATCTTTGTCTTAGCTTCGCAAGCACGTGATTCCTCCCACTGTGTCCAATACTCTGGTGTATATGCTGAAGAATGAGAGTAGCAACCCGGAGGTCCTTAGAAAGGATAGCAGGATGCTTGGCCTCCTCTGGCATAGCAGATTTGTTTAGTCTCCCTCCCACCCTCAGTACTCCATCTTGCAGTGTAGGGTCCAGCTTGTAGATATGACTACCTTTCTTGATTGGAGTATTTTGCTGTAGAGCTTCGGTTTCTTCTGGGTATCTTTGTCTTTGACTGAAGCAAACTATCTCCTTCTCAGCCTTGGCCAAATCCTCCACGGTCAATGAATTCTTGCTCAATGTGGTCTTGTGCTGATGCATATACTGCTGTAGAAGCATTCTCTGCTTATCAGGGTTACTTTCAGACTGACTGATAGTGGCTCGGTACTCTTTTCTCTTACCGCTCAGGTGTAGCAGCAACTCTTTCAACCTAGAAACCATGCAACTGCTTTCCTCAACTGGTGCCATCCTGAAAAAAGGGTTAACAAGCTTGTTCACTGTGTCAAAGTTCTCTTTTGTAGTTATGAAATTTACTGTGACTGATCTCTTGACTTCGACGTCGTCTTCAGTAATCTGACTTGGCATATCTGGTCTTTCTGGCCATGATCTCTCTGTTTCCAGCAGATAACTTGGGCCTTGTATCCAAGTTTCACTCCTCATGAAGTTTTCAGCCTTCAATCCCCGTGAGGCTTGATCTGCTGGGTTTAATGAGGTGTTTACATACCTCCATTGAGATGGTTGTGTAGCTTCTCTAATGGATGAGATTCTGTTTGCTACGAAGGTCTTGAAGCGTATCTTCTCATTCTCTATATACTTCAGCACCGTCGTGCTATCCGTCCAGAAGACAGATTCTTCTAATGGGAGCTGTAACTCTTTACGCATCACCTGGTCAACTTTAACTGCAACAACCGCTGCCGTCAATTCCAGTCTCGGGATGGTGACCTGCTTCAGCGGAGCCACCCTGGATTTTCCCATGAGGAAGGCACAATGTTTCTGGCCCTGTTGATTTGTCAGCAAGAGGTAGGTAACCGTGCCATAGCCGTCCTCACTGGCGTCCGAGAAATGATGTAGTTGAGCCGTCTTTGTAACTCCAAAACTCGCGGGCTTGATGCATCTACTGATGTTGAAGCTAGAAAGTTGTTGCAAATCTGTCAGCCATCTGTGCCATCTCTGAGCTTGACCTTCTGGGATATCTTCATCCCATCCTCTCTTGTCTCTACACAGCTCTCGTAGCATCAGCTTCACCGGCAGAATGAGTGGTGCCAGGAATCCGAGAGGGTCGTAGATGGAACTGACCACGGAGAGAATCCCTCGTCTTGTGGATGGTCTTTCGTTCACCATTATCCTGAAGTTGAACGTGTCTGACTCGATGCACCATTGTACACCAAGAGCTCTCTCGATAGGAAGGACATCGTGGCTCAGGTCCAGATCTTTGACTTCAGTGGCTCTTTCCTTTTCTGGGATAGAAGCTAGAACTGCTCTGCTGTTGCTTATCCACTTAGTCAGATGGAATCCTCCATTCGAACACAGAGTTCTAAGGTCTCTTGACAGTGCGATGGCATCGTCTTCTGTTGACACAGACTTCAGACAGTCATCGACATAAAAGTTTCTGAAGATTGTCTCCACAGCCTCGGATGGTGCTTTGCCCTTGCCATCTTCTGCAGTTTTTCTGAGAGCGTAGCTTGCACAGCTGGGAGATGATGTGGCTCCAAACAGGTGTACGGCCATTCTACATTCCACCATCGCTTCACTAACGTCGCCATCTGGCCACCAAAGGAAACGCAGAAGATCAGCATCTTCGTCAGGGATTCTGACTTGGTAGAACATTGATTCTATGTCTGCCATCATGGCAACGAGCTCTTGTCTAAACCTAGTCAAGACGCCAATGAGGGTATTAGTAAGATCAGGACCTTGAAGCAGCTGGTCATTCAATGAAGTTCCTCTGAATGAGGCGGCGCAGTCAAACACGACACGGATCTTTTTCTTCTTTGGGTGATACACCCCGTGATGAGGAATGTACCAGACCCTTCCATCGTCTCTGTTCAACTGTTCTTCGGGCACTTTTACAGCATAGCCTTTCGCTATGATGTTTCTCATGAAGTCTTTGTAGTCTTCGTGAAAGTCGGGGTTCTTGTTCAGCTTTCTCTTTAGACTGATGGCGCGTTGCTCTGCTATGCAGCGATTGTTCGGCATCTTCGCGGTCTGTCTTCTCAGTGGCAAACCAATGTGATAGTGGCCATCAATGAACTGTGTAGACCTTGTCATCAAACCCATGAACTGATGGTCTTCTTGTGACATCTCTGTCTTTTCCTCACAGCTGCATTCTGAGAAGTCTGCGTTGAACTGCTGTATCAACAGCTCTTCAATGCTTGCGATAGAGATGCGATTAACTGTGACGTTTTGTCGTTCCTCCTTGTTCGACTTGTGGCCATCATCTCTCCTTACCGGTCCATTGATTACCCATCCAAGGGCTGTCCTGACGGCATAGGGTCCGTCATCCTTGCTGTTTATCACCTGCCATGGCTCCATAGTTTTGTAGGCATTGGTTCCAATTAATAGGCCAATTTCTGCTTCAATGTATGGGAGACGCACCTTTTCTAGGTAGGGCCATCTATCCACATCCTTCTGCAGGGCTAGGTTCCCTATTCTAACAGGAATCTCCCTCTGTGTGAAAACATTAGGCAGGTCTATGAAGTCCTTCTCTTCAAGTCCACACACTTCTAGGTCTGACAGGATATAACTTTGCATTGACTTCTCATGACCCATGGTGCGTAATAGGATTTCTGTTCTTCTGCCTCTAACGTTCAGCTGTCGCATGAGTGATTCTGTGCAGAACGTTGCTGAACTACCTGGATCCATTAAGGCGTAAGTCTCCACAACCTTCTCACTCCTCTTAGACTTGATCCTTACTGGTACGATGGCAAGAATACAGTCACTGTCACCGGCCCCAGTGAGTCCACAAGTCTCTGGTTCTAGCGACACCAGAGCACTTGAAACAACCTTCTCGTCGGTATTGTTTTCTTCACTCTTCTTAGAGACTTATTCTTCTTTATGGATATGCAGCAGACTGGGATGTTTCCGAGTGCACTCTCTGCATGTTGTTCTTTGCTTACAGTTTCTACTCAGGTGCCCCTGAGAGAGACATCCAAAACATAGGCCGTTGTACTTCAGGAATTCGATTCTGTCCTTATGTGGCTGTGCTTTGATGTCACTGCAGAAATCCAATGTATGATTCTTCTGGCAGAATAAGCATGGCTTCTGAAAGGCATTAGCAGGCGTCACTGTGCTGCTCTTTTTGGGAGATGAGTTCTGGGGCCTTTCTTCCTCGGCCTGAGTGACGATAGTTGCAAAGCTGCTTCCCCTGGAACCACCTTTCCTGAGAGTCTTTGATTCAGCAGGCTTGGCTTTCACTCTTCCATCGGTGGTCGGGCTGACATCCTGGATGTTTCCAAACAATGGGTCCCTAGCAATTTTAGCCTGTTTGTCTATGAAATTCACTAAGTCTGCAAACCTGGCTCTACTTTTCCGTCTCTCCATTATCTCAAAGGCTGTTCTTCTCCATTGTTCTCTCATCCTGTAAGGAAGCTTAGAGATGACGATTCTCATAGTCGTAGGATTGTCCATCTCTTCCATGAATTCAACATCCTCCATGGTGTTGCGACATCCTATGAGGAAGAGAACATATGCGTTCAATGCCTCTCCGTCTTCCAATCTGATCTGTGGCCACTTGGTAGCCTTTTCGATATATGCAGTGGCTATCTTCAGCTCGTTACCATAGTGCTCCTGCAGCAACTTCCTGGCTTCTATGTATCCCTGGTCCGGTCTCATGTGTTCACAGCTTCTGACCAGGTCTTGTGGTTTACCACTGGTGTACTGTCCCAGGTAGTACAACTTATCACTGCTGCTCTCTGTCTTGGAGTCAATGGCTTGTTCAAAGGATCTGATGAAGGGCTTATACTTGAGTGGGTCACCTTGGAACACTGGTATGTCTCTTTGAGGGAGTCGAAACAGATTCTGTTGTTTTACAAGCATCTCTGTAATTTCGTTCTGACGTTGCATCACTCGGTATAGGCTTCTCCCTGTGTCTTCAGGCCTCTGGTGGTCATCAGCAGGGTCTAGTCTAGACCGTCTGATGTCTGGGGTAGCATCACGTGCTCCTGTTAGTGGAGAGGCCACTCTTCCACGCTGTAATGCCGGGGAATTGCTTTCGGGCTCTGTTGTAACTCTTGAAGGTGCCCTGGATCCAACTCTATGTGGCAACGTTGACTGGCAGTGGCTCCCGCCGTCCCGTGAGCCTTCATAATCTTTGTACGCACTCAACCTGGCATCTGAGACCTCGATAGCTGTTTTCATCTCCAGCCGTTCTTTCTTTGCCTGCACCTGGGCCCGCTGGGCCTGCACTTGGGCCTGTTGGGCCTGCACTTGGGCCTGCAGTTGGGCCTGTTGGGCCTGCAGTTGGGCCTGCAGTTGGGCCTCTTGGACCTGCAGTTGGGCCTCTTCCCGTTCAAGAGCTTGCTTCTCATTTAAAGATGCTGCGCGCGCCATCAACGCCGCCCGTTCAGCCTCCGCTCTCATGCGTCGCGCCGAGCTTGTGGTAGAAGCGACTGACCTGCGTCCAGAAACAGAGCTACCTTCTTTTCGATTTTTGCTCGGTCTGGCGGAAGTCTCTGAAATGCTATCGTCTGGTCCGACTTCATCGTCAACCTTATCTTTCTCTGCTGTATCAGCATCTTGACGAATTTTTAACATCCACTGCTCCGTGGCCTTGATATAGCCCTTAATGCTGGTTGATTAAAGATCAAACCAGTCGTGCTGATCAGTGTTTCCCTCTTCTTCAGACAGAAGTGCTAATACATCTTCATTGAGTATATTAAATTCTTCATGCAGCTTGGAAAATCGTAATACATCATGTCTTCAGCTTTCTTAATATTAGCATTATCTTCCATGAGACGATCAATTATCTTCATTTTTCCAGTTATCTGAACTAATTTAGCCTTCCTTGCACCTATGCTTCTATGTAACTTCTCTTCCCTTGCCTTTGGGGTGAGCTTTATTTCCCTCTTTTGGCCAGCAATCCTTCTGGCTGGGGGAAGCTCCTGGCTCCGTAAGGCCTCGGCCATTTTACCCGCAGCTCTTATTTAGCTTCTCAACAGAATGAACAAAGCAAGTAACAGTCACTGTACCTTCGCTTTCTTAAATTGTCGTCTGGCTCCGTGACCATTCATGTATACGTTCGCCGACGATTCCGTCCCTTCCTTCTTAGGGAGCTAGTTTTTGACTAATGTAGTGGCGCTTCTTAGTTTCCAAACAGGCAGGCCACTGGGCTGTGGGGCTTTTAACATCGAGTAGACGCGTGTCGAAATAAAACGTTCCCAAACGTAGCTTTGTCTTTTAAATGGTTTACTATAACACTTAACAAACAGAATTACAAAGCAAACACGTATAAACGAACACGGTCAAAAACTGTACTGCTCCAAACCTCACAGCTTCTGCCTCTTTCACCACGTGCAGTTTAAAACTGTAAGATGGCTGCACCCATGTGTGGCTTAGGGACTGTTCCATTGTGGCAAGAATGAAGGGGGTGTCGGACTATACTACTGGAGCAAGAAAATAGGGGGTTTCTTAATACAATAAGTCGTTCAGGTAAATTAACTGTATTATGCCATTTAGCCACTATTTTAAAGTATTTTCTTAAGCTTTTATGGCTCTTACACTACTCCTGCTCCTATCTTCTATGTTTCTATGTAATACAGCAGACAAACAGCAATGTGACAATGACCGTATCATTTGCTTTAGTGTTGTTTGAGGGATAAATGTTTGCCAGAACACTGGGGAGAACTCCCCTGATCCTCCTTGAATTGTGCCATGGGATCTTTTACACCCACCTGAGAGGGCAGACGGGCCCTCGGTTTAACGTCTCATCTGAAAGGCGACGCCTCCGACAGTGCAGCGCTCCCTCAGCCTAGATTATGTGCGAGGAGTCTCTGGAGTGGGACTTGAACCCACAACCTTCAGACTCAGTGTGGAGATTGCTACCAACTGACGTTAAAATTAAAGGAATCTGTGGAACTGCAACCAACTCCTTCTCCCCCTGGAGTCAAATAAAAAACCCGACTGGCCCAGTGAATTCACACAAAAATGGAGATTATTCACAGCATTCCACTGATACCCGTGTTTTCATTTTCTGTATCTCTCTCAACACCACTTGATGAACAGAATTCTGATCTATCACAGAGACACTGAGTGATTTACAAAATAAAGTTAAACCACCTCACTCTCAGTGTGAAAGGCGAGTGGGTTGTGATCACCAATCACTCAGCTTTATCGGAATACCACAGAGCTTATCTTTTACTAAGCTTGTATGATGGATTTAACTTTGGACTTTACTCGATCTGCTGATTTCTAATAGTACATTGGAGGGGAGGGTCCACATGCATGGAATCGAACCTGCACATCCTGGAAATTACAGGCTCCCTGTGCCGGCCATTTATTCCTGTTTTCGGTTCACACCCGGTGAAGCAAAACTAGACAGTGCATTTACCGTGTCACAAACTATACTGTAAACCGGACTGGGTCAGCAACATGGAGAGTCCCTATGCTGTGAATCAGACTGGGTCAGTACAATGGAGAGCCCCTATACTGTGAATCAGACAGGGTCAGTACAATGGGGAGCCCCTATACTGTGAATCAGACTGGGTTAGTACAATGGGGAGAACCTATACTGTGAATCAGACTGCGTCAGTACAGTGGGGAGCTCCAATACTGTGAATCCGACTGGGTCAGTACAATGGGGAGCCCCTACAATGTGAATCAGACAGGGTCAGTACAATGGGGAGCCCCTATATTGTGAATCAGACAGGGCTAGTACAATGGGGAGCCCCTATACTGTGAATCAGACTGGGTCAGTACAATGGGGAGAACCTATACTGTGAATCAGACTGGGTCAGTACAATGGGGAGCCCCTATACTGTGAATCAGACTGGGTCAGTACAATGGGGAGCCCCTATACTGTGAATCAGACTGGGTCAGTACAATGGGGAGCCACTATACTGTGAATCAGACAGGGTCAGTACAATGGGGAGCCTCTATACTGTGAATCAGACTGGGTCAGTACAATGGGGAGCCCATATAATGTGAATCAGACTGGGTCAGTGCCACGGAGAGCCCCTATACTGTGAATCAGATTGGGACAGGACAATGGGGAGCCCCTAAACTGTGAATCAGACTGGGTCAGGACAATGGGGAGCCCCTATATTGTGAAACAGACCGGGTCAGTACAATGGGGAGCCCCTATACTGTGAATCAGACTGGGTCAGGACAATGGGGAGCCCCTAAACTGTGAATCAGACTGGGTCAGTACAATGGGGAGCCCCTATACTGTGAATCAGACTGAGTCAGGACAATGGGGAGCCCCTAAACTGTGAATCAGACTGGGTCAGTACAATGGGGAGCCCCTATACTGTGAATCAGACTGGGTCAGTGCAATGGGGAGCCCCTATACTGTGAATCAGACTGGGTCAGTGCAATGGGGAGCCCCTATACTGTGAATCAGACTGGGTCAGTACAATGAGGAGCCCTTGTACTGTGAATCAGACTGAGTCAGTGCAATGGGGAGCCCCTATACTGTGAATCAGACTGGGTCAGTGCAATGGGGAGCCCTTGTACTGTGAATCAGACTGAGTCAGTGCAATGGGGAGCCCCTATACTGTGAATCAGACTGGGTCAGTGCAATGGGGAGCCCCTATACTGTGAATCAGACTGGGTCAGTACAATGGGGAGCCCTTGTACTGTGAATCAGACTGGGTCAGTACAATGGGGAGCCCCTATACTGTGATTCTGACAGGGTCAGTACAATGGAGAGCCCCTATACATTGAATCTGACTGGGTCAGTGCAATGGGGAGCCCCTATACTGTGAATCAGACTGGGTCAGTACAATGGGGAGACCCTATACTGTGAATCTGACTGGGTCAGTACAATGGGGAGCCCCTTTACTGTGAATCAGACTGGGTCAGTACAATGGGGAGACCCTATACTGTGAATCTGACTGGGACAGTATAATGGGGAGCCCCTATATTGTGAAACAGACTGGGTCAGTACAATGGGGAGCCCCTATACTGTGAATCAGACTGGGTCAGTACAATGGAGAGCCCCTATACTGTGAATCAGACTGGGTCAGTACAATGGGGAGCCTCTATACTGTGAATCAGACTGGGTCAGTACAATGGGGAGCCCCTATACTGTGAATCAGACTGGGTCAGTACAATGGGGAGCCCCTATACTGTGAATCAGACTGGGACAGTACAATGGGGAGCCCCTATGCTGTGAATCAGAATGGGTCAGTAGAATGGGGAGCCCCTATTCTGTGAATCAGACTGGGTCAGTACAATGGGGAGCCCCTATACTGTGAATCAGACTGGGTCAGTACAATTGGGAGCCCCTATTCTGTGAATCAGACTTGGTCAGTACAATGGAGAGCCCCTTTACTGTGAATCAGACTGGGTCAGTACAATGGGGAGCCCCTATACTGTGAATCAGACTGGGTCAGTACAATGGGGATCCCCAATACTGTGAATCAGACTGGGTCAGTACAATGGGGAGCCCCTATACTGTGAATCAGACTGGGTCTGCACAATGCGGAGCCCCTATACTGTGAATCAGACTGGGTCAGTACAATGGGGATCCCCTATACTGTGAATCAAACTGGGTCAGTACAATGGGGAGCCCCTATACTGTGAATCAGATTGGGTCATGATAATGGGGAGCCCCTATACTGTGAATCAGACTGGGTCAGCACAATGGGGAGCCCTTGTACTGTGAATCAGACTGAGTCAGTGCAATGGGGAGCCCCTATACTGTGAATCAGACTGGGTCAGTGCAATGGGGAGCCCTTGTACTGTGAATCAGACAGAGTCAGTGCAATGGGGAGCCCCTATACTGTGAATCAGACTGGGTCAGTGCAATGGGGAGCCCCTATACTGTGAATCAGACTGGGTCAGTACAATGGGGAGCCGTTGTACTGTGAATCAGACTGGGTCAGTACAATGGGGAGCCCCAATACTGCGATTCTGACAGGGTCAGTACAATGGAGAGCCCCTATACATTGAATCTGACTGGGTCAGTGCAATGGGGAGCCCCTATACTGTGAATCAGACTGGGTCAGTACAATGGGGAGACCTTATACTGTGAATCTGACTGGGTCAGTACAATGGAGAGCCCCTATACTGTGAATCAGGCTGGGTCAGTACAATGGGGAGCTCCTACAATGTGAATCAGACTGGGTCAGTACAATGGGGAGCTCCTATACTGTGAATCAGACTGGGTTAGTACAATGGGGAGAACCTATACTGTGAATCAGACTGGGTCAGTACAATGGGGAGCCCCTACAATGTGAATCAGACTGGGTCAGTAAAATAGGGAGCCCCTATGCTGTGAATCAGACAGGGCTAGTGCAATGGGGAGCCCCTATAATGTGAATCAGACTTGGTCAGTGCCACGGAGAGCCCCTTTACTGTGAATCAGATTGGGACAGTATAATGGGGAGCCCCTATATTGTGAAACAGACTAGGTCAGCACAATGGGGAGCCCCTATACTGTGAATCAGACTGGGTCAGTGCAATGGGGAGCCCCTATACTGTGAATCAGACGGGGTCAGTCAATGGGGAACCCCTAAACTGTGAATCAGACTGGGTCAGTACAATGGAGAGCCCCTATACTGTGAATCAGACTGGGTCAGTACAATGGGGAGCCTCTATACTGTGAATCAGACTGGGTCAGTACAATGGGGAGCCCCTATACTGTGAATCAGACTGGGTCAGTACAATCGGGAGACACAGTACTGTGAATCAGATTGGGTCAGTAGCATGGGGAGCCCCTATACTGTGAATCAGACTGGGTCAGTACAATGGGGAGCCCCTATACTGTGAATCAGACTGGGACAGTACAATGGGGAGCCCCTATGCTGTGAATCAGAATGGGTCAGTAGAATGGGGAGCCCCTATTCTGTGAATCAGACTGGGTCAGTACAATGGGGAGCCCCTATACTGTGAATCAGACTGGGTCAGTACAATTGGGAGCCCCTATTCTGTGAATCAGACTTGGTCAGTACAATGGGGAGCCCCTATACTGTGAATCAGACTGGGTCAGTACAATGGGGAGCCCCTATGCTGTGAATCAGAATGGGTCAGTAGAATGGGGAGCCCCTATTCTGTGAATCAGACTGGGTCAGTACAATGGGGAGCCCCAATACTGTGAATCAGACTGGGTCAGTACAATGGGGAGCCCCTATACTGTGAATCAGACTGGGTCAGTAAAATGGGGATCCCCTATACTGTGAATCAAACTGGGTAAGTACAATGGGGAGCCCCTATGCTGTGAATCAGATTGGGTCAGTATAATGGGGAGCCCCTATACTGTGAATCAGACTGGGTCAGTACAATGGGGAGCCCCTCTGCTGTGAATCAGACTGGGTCAGTACAATGAGGAGCCCCTAAACTGTGAATCAGACTGGGTCAGTACAATGGGGAGCCCCTACACTGTGAATCTGACAAGGTCAGTACAATGGAGAGCCCCTATACATTGAATCTGACTGGGTCAGTGCAATCGGGAGCCCCTATACTGTGAATCAGACTGAGTCAGTACAATGGGGAGCCCCTATACTGTGAATCAGACGGGGTCAGTCAATGGGGAGCCCCTAAACTGTGAATCAGACTGGGTCAGTACAATGGGGAGCCCCTATACTGTGAATCAGACTGGGTCAGTACAATGGGGAGCCCCTGTACTGTGAATCAGACGGGGTCAGTACAATGAGGAGCCCTTGTACTGTGAATCAGACTGAGTCAGTGCAATGGGGAGCCCCTATACTGTGAATCAGACTGGGTCAGTACAATGGGGAAACCCTATACTGTGAATCTGACTGGGTCAGTACAATGGAGAGCCCCTATACTGTTAATCAGACGGTGTCAGTACAATGGGGAGCCCATATACAGTGAATCAGACTGGGTCAGCACCATGGGGAACCCCTATACTGTGAATCAGACTGGGTCAGTACAATGGGGAGCTCCTATTCTGTGAACCAGTCTGGGTCAGTACAATGGGGAGCCCCTATACTGTGAATCAGACTGGGTCAGTACAATGGAGAGCCGCTAAACTGTGAATCAGTCTGGGTCAGTACAATGGAGAGCCCCTATACTTTGAATCAGTCTGGGTCAGTACAATGCGCAGATCCTATACTGTGAATCAGACTGGGTCAGTACAATCGGGAGCACCTGTAATGTGAATCAGACTGGGTCAGTACAATGGGGAGTCCCTATACTGTGAATCAGACTGGGTCAGTACAATGGGGAGACCCTATACTGTTAATCAGACTGTGTCAGTACAATGGGGAGCCCCTATACTGTGAATTATTCTAGGTCAGTACAATGGGGAGTCCCTATACTGTGAATCAGACTGGGTCAGTACAATGGGGAGACCCTATACTGTTAATCAGACTGTGTCAGTACAATGGGGAGCCCCTATACTGTGAATTATTCTAGGTCAGTACAATGGGGAGACCCTATACTGTTAATCAGACTGGGTCAGTACAATGGGGAGCCCCTATACTGTGAATCAGACTGGGTCAGTACAGTAGGGAGCCCCTATACTGTGAATCAGACTGGGTCAGTAAAATGGGGAGCCCCTATACTGTGAATCAGACTGGGTCAGTACAATGAGGAGCCCCTAAACTGTGAATCAGACTGGGTCAGTACAATGGGGAGCCCCTACACTGTGAATCTGACAAGGTCAGTACAATGGAGAGCCCCTATACATTGAATCTGACTGGGTCAGTGCAATCGGGAGCCCCTATACTGTGAATCAGACTGAGTCAGTACAATGGGGAGCCCCTATACTGTGAATCAGACGGGGTCAGTCAATGGGGAGCCCCTAAACTGTGAATCAGACTGGGTCAGTACAATGGGGAGCCCCTATACTGTGAATCAGACTGGGTCAGTACAATGGGGAGCCCCTGTACTGTGAATCAGACAGGGTCAGTACAATGAGGAGCCCTTGTACTGTGAATCAGACTGAGTCAGTGCAATGGGGAGCCCCTATACTGTGAATCAGACTGGGTCAGTGCAATGGGGAGCCCCTATACTGTGAATCAGACTGGGTCAGTACAATGGGGAAACCCTATACTGTGAATCTGACTGGGTCAGTACAATGGAGAGCCCCTATACTGTTAATCAGACGGTGTCAGTACAATGGGGAGCCCCTATACAGTGAATCAGACTGGGTCAGCACCATGGGGAACCCCTATACTGTGAATCAGACTGTGTCAGTACAATGGGGAGCTCCTATTCTGTGAACCAGTCTGGGTCAGTACAATGGGGAGCCCCTATACTGTGAATCAGACTGGGTCAGTACAATGGAGAGCCGCTAAACTGTGAATCAGTCTGGGTCAGTACAATGGAGAGCCCCTATACTTTGAATCAGTCTGGGTCAGTACAATGCGCAGATCCTATACTGTGAATCAGACTGGGTCAGTACAATCGGGAGCTCCAATACTGTGAATCGGACTGGGTCAGTACAATGGGGAGCCCCTATACTGTGGATCAGACTGGGTCAGTGCAATGGAGAGCCCCTATACTGTGAATCAGAATGGGTCAGTATAATGGGGAGCCCCTATACTGTGAATCAGACTGGGTCAGTACAATGTGGAGCCCCTATACTGTGAATCAGACTGGGTCAGTACAATGGAGAGCCCCAATACTGTGAATCAGACTGGGTCAATACAATGGGGAGCCCGTATACTGTGAATCAGACTGGGTCAGTACAATGGGGAGCCCCTATACTGTGAATCAGGCTGGGTCAGTACAATGGGGAGCCCCTATACTGTGAATGAGTCTGGGTCAGTACAATGGGGAGCCCCTATACTTTGAATCAGCCTGGGTCAGTACAATGGGGAGCCCCTCAACTGTGAATCAGACTGGTTCAGTACAATGGGGAGCGGCTATACTGTGAATCAGACTGGGTCAGTACAATGGGGAGCCCCTATACTGTGAATCAGACTGGGTCAGTACAATGGGGAGCCCCTATAGTTTGAATCAGACTGGGTCAGTACAATGGGGAGCCCCTATATTGTGAATCAGTCAGGGTCAGTACAATGGGGAGCCCATATACTGTGATTCAGACTGGGTCACTACAATGGAGAGCCCCTATACTGTGAATCAGACTGGGTCAGTACAATGGGAGCCCCGATACTGTGAATCAGACTGGGTCAGTACAATGGGGAGCCCCTATACTGTGAATCAGACTGGGTCAGTACAATGGGGAGCCCCTATACTATGAATCAGACTGGGTCAGTACAATGAGGAGCCCCTATACTGTGAATCAGACTGGGTCAGTCCAATGGGGAGCCCCTATACTGTGGATCAGACTGGGTCAGTACAATGGAGAGCCCCAATACTGTGAATCAGAATGGGTCAGTACAATGGGGAGCCCCTATACTGTGAATCAGAATGGGTCAATACAATGGGGAGCCCCTGTACTGTGAATCAGCCTGGGTCAGTACAATGGGGAGCACCTGTAATGTGAATCAGACTGGGTCAGTACAATGGGGAGTCCCTATACTGTGAATCAGACTGGGTCAGTACAATGGGGAGACCCTATACTGTTAATCAGACTGTGTCAGTACAATGGGGAGCCCCTATACTGTGAATTATTCTAGGTCAGTACAATGGGGAGACCCTATACTGTTAATCAGACTGGGTCAGTACAATGGTGAGCCCCTATACTGTGAATCAGACTGGGTCAGTACAGTAGGGAGCCCCTATACTGTGAATCAGACTGGGTCAGTAAAATGGGGAGCCCCTATACTGTGAATCAGACTGGGTCAGTACAATGGGGAGTCCCTATACTGTGAATCAGACTGGGTCAGTACAATGGGGAGCCCCTATACTGTGAATCAGTCTAGGTCAGTACAATGGGGAGACCCTATACTGTGAATCAGACTGGGTCAGTACAATGGGGAGTCCCTATACTGTGAATCAGACTGGGTCAGTACAATGGGGAGCCCCTATACTGTGAATCAGTCTAGGACAGTACAATGGGGAGACCCTATACTGTTAATCAGACTGGGTCAGTACAATGGGGAGCCCCTACACTGTGAATCAGACTGGGTCAGTACAATGGGGAGCCCCTATACTGTGAATCAGCTTGGGTCAGTACAATGGGGAGCCCCTCTACTGTGAATCAGACTGGTTCAGTACAATGGGGAGCGGCTATACAGTGAATCAGACTGGGTCAGTAAAATGGGGAGCCCCAATACTGTGAATCAGACTTGATCAGTACAATGGGGAGCCCCTATAGTTTGAATCAGACTGGGTCAGTACAATGGGGAGCCCCTATACTGTGAATCAGTCTGGGTCAGTACAATAGGGAGCCCATATACTGTGATTCAGACTGGGTCAGTACAATGGAGAGCCCCTATACTGTGAATCAGACTGGGTCAGTACAATGGGGAGCCTCTATACTGTGAATCAGGCTGGGTCAGTACAATGGGGAGCCCCTATACTGTGAATGAGTCTGGGTCAGTACAATGGGGAGCCCCTATACTGTGAATCAGCCTGGGTCAGTACAATGGGGAGCCCCTCAACTGTGAATCAGACTGGTTCAGTACAATGGGGAGCCTCTATACTGTGAATCAGGCTGGGTCAGTACAATGGGCAGCCCCTATACTGTGAATGAGTCTGGGTCAGTACAATGGGGAGCCCCTATACTGTGAATCAGACTGGGTCAGTACAATGGGGAGCCCCTATAGTTTGAATCAGACTGGGTCAGTACAATGGGGAGCCCCTATACTGTGAATCAGTCAGGGTCAGTACAATGGGGAGCCCATATACTGTGATTCAGACTGGGTCACTACAATGGAGAGCCCCTATACTGTGAATCAGACTGGGTCAGTACAATGGGAGCCCCGATACTGTGAATCAGACTGGGTCAGTACAATGGGGAGCCCCTATACTGTGAATCAGACTGGGTCAGTACAATGGGGAGCCCCTATACTATGAATCAGACTGGGTCAGTACAATGAGGAGCCCCATACTGTGAATCAGACTGTGTCAGTCCAATGGGGAGCCCCTATACTGTGGATCAGACTGGGTCAGTACAATGGAGAGCCCCAATACTGTGAATCAGACTGGGTCAGTACAATGGGGAGCCCCTATACTGTGAATCAGAATGGGTCAATACAATGGGGAGCCCCTGTACTGTGAATCAGCCTGGGTCAGTACAATGGGGAGCACCTGTAATGTGAATCAGACTGGGTCAGTACAATGGGGAGCCCCTATACTGTGAATCAGACTGGGTCAGTACAATGGGCAGACCCTATACTGTTAATCAGACTGTGTCAGTACAATGGGGAGCCCCTATACTGTGAATCATTCTAGGTCAGTACAATGGGGAGACCCTATACTGTTAATCAGACTGGGTCAGTACAATGGGGAGCCCCTATACTGTGAATCAGACTGGGTCAGTACAGTAGGGAGCCCCTATACTGTGAATCAGACTGGGTCAGTAAAATGGGGAGCCCCTATACTGTGAATCAGACTGGGTCAGTACAATGGGGAGTCCCTATACTGTGAATCAGACTGGGTCAGTACAATGGGGAGCCCCTATACTGTGAATCAGTCTAGGTCAGTACAATGGGGAGACCCTATACTGTGAATCAGACTGGGTCAGTACAATGGGGAGTCCCTTTACTGTGAATCAGACTGGGTCAGTACAATGGGGAGCCCCTATACTGTGAATCAGCTTGGGTCAGTACAATGGGGAGCCCCTCTACTGTGAATCAGACTGGTTCAGTACAATGGGGAGCGGCTATACAGTGAATCAGACTGGGTCAGTACAATGGGGAGCCCCAATACTGTGAATCAGACTGGGTCAGTACAATGGGGAGCCCCTATAGTTTGAATCAGACTGGGTCAGTACAATGGGGAGCCCCTATACTGTGAATCAATCTGGGTCAGTACAATAGGGAGCCCATATACTGTGATTCAGACTGGGTCAGTACAATGGAGAGCCCCGATACTGTGAATCAGACTGGGTCAGTACAATGGGGAGCCCCGATACTGTGAATCAGACTGGGTCAGTACAATGGGGAGCCCCGATACTGTGAATCAGACTGGGTCAGTACAATGGGGAGCCCCTATACTGTGAATCAGACTGGGTCAGTACAATGAGGAGCCCCTATACTGTGAATCAGACTGGGTCAGTACAATGAGGAGCCCCTATACTGTGAATCAGACTGGGTCAGTACAATGGGGAGCCCCTCTACTGTGGATCAGACTGGATCAGTACAATGGAGAGCCCCTGTACTGTGAATCAGACTGGGTCAGTACAATGGGGAGCCCCTATACTGTGAATCAGACTGGGTCAGTACAATGGGGAGCCCCTATAGTTTGAATCAGATTGGGTCAGTACAATGGGGAGCCCCTATACTGTGAATCATACTGGGTCAGTACAATGGGGAGCCCCTATACTGTGAATCAATCTAGGTCAGTACAATGGGGAGACCCTATACTGTTAATCAGACTGGGTCAGTACAATGGGGAGCCCCTATACTGTGAATCAGACTGGGTCAGTAAAATGGGGAGCCCCTATAGTGTGAATCAGACTGGGTCAGTACAATGGGGAGCCACAGTGCTGTGAATCAGACTGGGTCAGTACAATGGGGAGCCCCTATACTGTGAATCAGACTGGGCAGTACAATGGGGAGCCCCTATACTGTGAATCAGACTGGGTCAGTACAATGGGGAGCCCCTATTCTGTGAATCAGACTGGGTCAGTAAAATGGGGAGCCCCTATACTGTGAATTAGACTGGGTCAGTACAATGGAGAGCCCCTATACTGTGAATTAGACTGGGTCAGTACAATGGGGAGCCCCTAATCTGTGAATCAGACTTGGTAAGTACAATGGAGAGCCCCTATTGTGTGAATCAGACTGGGTCTGTACAATGGGGAGCCCCTATACTGTGAATCAGACTGGGTCAGTACAATGGAGAGCCCCTATACTGTGAATCAAACTGGGTCAGTTAAATGGGGATCCCCTATACTGTGAATCAAACTGGGTCATTACAATGGGGAGCCCCTATACTGTGAATCAGATTGGGTCAGTACAATGGGGAGCCCCTATACTGTGAATCAGATTGGGTCAGTATAATGGGGAGCCCCGATGCTGTGAATCAGTCTGGGTCAGTACAATGGGGAGCCCCAATACTGTGAATCAGACTCGGTCAGTAAAATGGGGAGCCTTTATACTGTGAATCAATCTGGGTCAGTACAATGGAGAGCCTCTATACTGTGAATCACACAGAAAGAAACACACAGAAACACACAGAAACCCCTCAGTGCAGATAGAGGCCATTTCGGCCCAACGAGCCTGCACCTACACATATCCCACCCGATCCCCGTAACCCCTACACCAACATATATCCCACCCTATCCCCGTAACCCCACATATTTAATCCCCCTAACAATAAGGGTCAATTTTTTCATAGCCAATCAACCTAACCCGCACATCTTTGGACTGTGGGAGGAATCCGGAGCACCCGGAGGAAACCCACGCAAACACCGGGAGAATGTGCAAACTCCACACAGACAGTCACCCGAGGCCGGATTCGAACCCGGGTCCCTGGCGCTGTGAGGCAACAGTGCTAACCACTATGCCACAGTAGAATGGAGAGCCCCTATACTGTGAATCAGACTGGATCAGTACAATGGGGAGCCCCTATAATGTGAATCCGCCTGGGTCAGTACAATGGGGAGCCCCTATACTGTGAATCAGAATGGGTCAGTACAATGGGGAGCCCCTATTCTGTGAATCAGACTGGGTCAGTACAATGGGGAGCCCCTATACTGTGAATCAGACTGGGTCAGTACAACGGGGAGCCCCTATACTGTGAATCAGACAGGGTCAGTACAATGGGGAGCTCCTATTCTGTGAACCAGTCTGGGTCAGTACAATGGGGAGCCCCTATACTGTGAATCAGACTGGGTCAGTACAATGGAGAGCCGCTATACTGTGAATCAGTCTGGGTCAGTACAATGGAGAGCCCCTATACTTTGAATCAGTCTGGGTCAGTACAATGCGCAGATCCTATACTGTGAATCAGACTGGGTCAGTACAATCGGGAGCTCCTATACTGTGAATCGGACTGGGTCAGTACAATGGGGAGCCCCTATACTGTGGATCAGACTGGGTCAGTGCAATGGAGAGCCCCTATACTGTGAATCAGAATGGGTCAGTATAATGGGGAGCCCCTATACTGTGAATCAGACTGGGTCAGTACAATGTGGAGCCCCTATACTGTGAATCAGACTGGGTCAGTACAATGGAGAGCCCCAATACTGTGAATCAGACTGGGTCAATACAATGGGGAGCCCGTATACTGTGAATCAGACTGGGTCAGTACAATGGGGAGCCCCTATACTGTGAATCAGGCTGGGTCAGTACAATGGGGAGCCCCTATACTGTGAATGAGTCTGGGTCAGTACAATGGGGAGCCCCTATACTGTGAATCAGCCTGGGTCAGTACAATGGGGAGCCCCTCAACTGTGAATCAGACTGGTTCAGTACAATGGGGAGCGGCTATACTGTGAATCAGACTGGGTCAGTACAATGGGGAGCCCCTATACTGTGAATCAGACTGGGTCAGTACAATGGGGAGCCCCTATAGTTTGAATCAGACTGGGTCAGTACAATGGGGTGCCCCTATACTGTGAATCAGTCAGGGTCAGTACAATGGGGAGCCCATATACTGTGATTCAGACTGGGTCATTACAATGGAGAGCCCCTGTACTGTGAATCAGACTGGGTCAGTACAATGGGAGCCCCGATACTGTGAATCAGACTGGGTCAGTACAATGGGGAGCCCCTATACTGTGAATCAGATTGGGTCAGTACAATGGAGAGCCCCTATACTGTGAATCAGACTGGGTCAGATCAATGGGGAGCCCCGATAATGTGAATCAGACTGGGTTAGTACAATGGGGAGAAGCTATACTGTGAATCAGACTGGGTCAGTACAATGAGGAGCCCCTACAATGTGAATCAGCCTGGGTCAGTAAAATAGGGAGCCCCTGTACTGTGAATCAGACTGGGTCAGTACAATGGGGAGCCCCTATACTGTGAATCAGACTGGGTCAGATCAATGGGGAGCCCCGATAATGTGAATCAGACTGGGTCAGTACAATGGGAAGCCCCTATGCCGTGAATCAGTCTGTGTCAGTAAAATGGGGAGCCCCTACACTGTGAATCAGACTGGGTCAGTACAATGGGGAGCCCCTACAATGTGAATCAGACTGGGTCAGTACAATGGGGAGCCCCTATACTGTGAATCAGACTGGGTTAGTACAATGGGGAGAAGCTATACTGTGAATCAGACTGGGTCAGTACAATGAGGAGCCCCTACAATGTGAATCAGCCTGGGTCAGTAAAATAGGGAGCCCCTATACTGTGAATCAGACAGGGCTAGTACAATGGGGAGCCCCTATAATGTGAATCAGGCAGGGTCAGTGCCACGGAGAGCCCCTATACTGTGAATCAGATTGGGACAGTATAATGGGGAGCCCCTATATTGTGAAACAGACTGGGTCAGTACAATGGGGAGAACCTATACTGTGAATCAGACTGGGTCAGTGCAATGGGGAGCCCCTATACTGTGAATCAGACTGGGTCAGTACAATGGGGAGCCCCTAAACTGTGAATCAGACGGGGTCAGTCAATGGGGAGCCCCTAAACTGTGAATCAGATTGGGACAGTACAATGGGGAGCCCCTATACTGTGAATCAGACTGGGTCAGTACAATGGGGAGCCCCTATACTGTGAATCAGACGGGGTCAGTACAATGAGTAGCCCTTGTACTGTGAATCAGACTGAGTCAGTGCAATGGGGAGCCTCTATACTGTGAATCAGACTGGGTCAGTGCCACGGAGAGCCCCTATACTGTGAATCAGATTGGGACAGTATAATGGCGACCCCCTATATTGTGAAACAGACTGGGTCAGTACAATGGGGAGAACCTATACTGTGATTCAGACTGGGTCAGTGCAATGGGGAGCCCCTATACTGTGAATCAGACTGGGTCAGTACAATGGGGAGCCCCTAAACTGTGAATCAGACTGGGTCAGTACAATGGGGAGCCCCTACACTGTGAATCTGACAAAGGTCAGTATAATGGAGAGCCCCTATACATTGAATCTGACTGGTTCAGTACAATGGGGAGCCCCTATACTGTGAATCAGACTGTGTCAGTACAATGGAGAGCCCCTATACTGTGAATCAGACTGTGTCAGTACAATGGGGAGCTCCTATACTTTGAATCAGACGGGGTCAGTCAATGGGGAGTCGTTAAACTGTGAATCAGACTGGGTCAGTACAATGGGGAGCCCCTATACTGTGAATCAGACTGGGTCAGTACAAGGGGGAGCCCCAATACTGTGAATCAGACGGGGTCAGTACAATGAGGATCCCTTGTGCTGTGAATCAGACTGAGTCAGTGCAATGGGGAGCCCCTATACTGTGAATCAGACTGGGTCAGTGCAATGGGGAGCCCCTATACTGCGAATCAGACTGGGTCAGTACAATGGGGAGCCCCTACACTGTGAATCTGACAAAGGTCAGTACAATGGAGAGCCCCTATACTGTGGATCAGACTGAGTCAGTACAATGGGGAGCCCCTAAACTGTGAATCAGACTGGGTCAGTCCAATGGGGAGCCCCTATACTGTGAATCAGACTGGGTCAGTACAATGGGGAGCCCCTATACAGTGAATCAGACTGGGTCAGCACCATGGGGAACCCCTATACTGTGAATCAGACTGGGTCAGTCCAATGGGGAGCTCCTATACTGTGAATCAGACTGGGTCAGTACAATGGAGAGCCCCTATACTGTGAATCAGTCTGGGTCAGTACAATGGGGAGCCCCTATAATGTGAATCTGACTGGTTCAGTACAATGGAGAGCCCCTATACTGTGAATCAGACTGAGTCAGTACAATGGGGAGCCCCTATACTGTGAATCAGGCGGGGTCAGTCAATGGGGAGCCCCTAAACTGTGAATCAGACTGGGTCAGTCCAATGGGGAGCCCCTATACTGTGAATCAGACTGGGTCAGTACAATGGGGAGCCCCTATACAGTGAATCAGACTGGGTCAGCACCATGGGGAACCCCTATACTGTGAATCAGACTGGGTCAGTCCAATGGGGAGCTCCTATACTGTGAATCAGACTGGGTCAGTACAATGGAGAGCCCCTATACTGTGAATCAGTCTGGGTCAGTACAATGGGGAGCCCCTATAATGTGAATCAGACTGGGTCAGTACAATGGAGAGGCCCTATAGTTTGAATCAGTCTGGGTCAGTACAATGCGCAGATCCTATACTGTGAATCAGACTGGGTCAGTACAATCGGGAGCCCCTATACTGTGAATCAGACTGGGTCAGTACAATGGAGAGCCCCGATAGTGTGAATCAGACTGGGTCAGTACAATGGGGAGCCCCTATACTGTGAATCAGACTGGGTCAGTACAATGGGGAGCCCCTATACTGTGGATCAGACTGGGTCAGTACAATGGAGAGCCCCTATACTGTGAATCAGAATGGGTCAGGGTAAAGGGGAGCCCCTATACTGTGAGCAGACTGGGTCAGTACAATGTGGAGCCTCTACACTGTGAAGCAGACTGGGTCAGTACAATGGAGAGCCCCAATACTGTGAATCAGACTGGGTCAATACAATGGGGAGCCCGTATACTGTGAATCAGACTGGGTCAGTACAATGGGGAGCCCCTATACTGTGAATGAGTCTGGGTCAGTACAATGAGGAGCCCCTATACTGTGAATCAGCCTGGGTCAGTACAATGGGGAGCCCCTCTACTGTGAATCAGACTGGTTCAGTACAATGGGGAGCGGCTATACTGTGAATCAGACTGGGTCAGTACAATGGGGAGCCCCTATACTGTGAATCAGACTGGGTCAGTACAATAGGGAGCCCCTATAGTTTGAATCAGACTGGGTCAGGACAATGGGGAGCCCCTATACTGTGAATCAGTCTGGGTCAGTACAATGGGGAGCCCATATACTGTGATTCAGACTGGGTCAGTACAATGGAGTGCCGCTATGCTGTGAATCAGACTGGGTCAGTACAATGGGGAGCCCCAATACTGTGAATCAGACTGGGTCAGTACAATGGGGATCCCCTATACTGTGAATCAGACTGGGTCAGTACAATGGGGAGCCCCTATACTATGAATCAGACTGGGTCAGTACAATGTGGAGCCCCTATACTGTGAATCAGACTGGGTCAGTACAATGGGGAGCCCCTATACTGTGGATCAGACTGGGTCAGTACAATGGAGAGCCCTTATACTGTGAATCAGAATGGGTCAATACAATGGGGAGCCCCTATACTGTGAATCAGAATGGGTCAATACAATGGGGAGCACCTGTAATGTGAATCAGACTGGGTCAGTACAATGAGGAGCCGCAATACTGTGAATCACTCTGGATCAGTACAATGGGGAGACCCTATACTGTGAATCAGCCTGGGTCAGTACAATGGGGAGCCCCTATACTGTGAATCAGACTGGGTCAGTACAATGGGGAGCACCTGTAATGTGAATCAGACTGGGTCAGTACAATGGGGAGACCCTATACTGTTAATCAGACTGGGTCAGTACAATGGGGAGCCCCTATACTGTGAAACAGACTGGGTCAGTAAAATGGGGAGCCCCTTTACCGTGAATCAGACTGGGTCAGTACAATGGGGAGCCACAGTACTGTGAATCAGACTGTTTCAGTACAATGGGGAGCGGCTATACTGTGAATCAGACTGGGTCAGTACAATGGGGAGCCCCTATAGTTTGAATCAGACTGGGTCAGTACAATGGGGAGCCCCTATACTGTGAATCAGTCTGGGTCAGTACAATGGGGAGCCCATATACTGTGATTCAGACTGGGTCAGTACAATGGAGAGCCCCTATGCTGTGAATCAGACTGGGTCAGTACAATGAGGAGTCCCTATACTGTGAATCAGACAGGGTCAGTACAATGGAGAACCCCTATACTGTGAATCAGACTGGGTCAATACAATGGGGAGCCCCTATACTGTGAATCAGACTGTGTCAGTACAATGGAGAGCCCCTATACTGTGAATCAGAATGGGTCAATGCAATGGGGAGCCCCTAAACTGTGAATCAGACTGGGTCAGTCCAATGAGGAGCCGCAATACTGTGAATCACTCTGGATCAGTACAATGGGGAGCCCCTATACTGTGAATCAGACTGGGTCAATACAATGGGGAGCCCCTATACTGTGAATCAGCCTGGGTCAGTACAATGGGGAGCCCCTATACTGTGAATCAGACTGGGTCAGTAGAATGGGGAGCCCCTATACTGTGAATCAGCCTGGGCCAGTACAATGGGGAGCCCCTATTCTGTGAATCAGACTGGGTCAGTACAATGGGGAGCACCTGTAATGTGAATCAGACTGGGTCAGTACAATGGGGAGCCCCTATACTGTGAATCAGTCTAGGTCAGTACAATGGGGAGACCCTATACTGTGAATCAGACTGGGTCAGTACAATGGGGAGACCCTACAATGTGAATCAGCCTGGGTCAGTAAAATAGGGAGCCCCTATACTGTGAATCAGACAGGGCTAGTACAATGGGGAGCCCCTATAATGTGAATCAGGCAGGGTCAGTGCCACGGAGAGCCCCTATACTGTGAATCAGATTGGGACAGTATAATGGGGAGCCCCTATATTGTGAAACAGACTGGGTCAGTACAATGGGGAGAACCTATACTGTGAATCAGACTGGGTCAGTGCAATGGGGAGCCCCTATACTGTGAATCAGACTGGGTCAGTACAATGGGGAGCCCCTAAACTGTGAATCAGACGGGGTCAGTCAATGGGGAGCCCCTAAACTGTGAATCAGATTGGGACAGTACAATGGGGAGCCCCTATACTGTGAATCAGACTGGGTCAGTACAATGGGGAGCCCCTATACTGTGAATCAGACGGGGTCAGTACAATGAGTAGCCCTTCTACTGTGAATCAGACTGAGTCAGTGCAATGGGGAGCCTCTATACTGTGAATCAGACTGGGTCAGTGCAATGGGGAGCCCCTATACTGTGAATCAGACTGGGTCAGTACAATGGGGAGACCCTATACTGTGAATCTGACTGGGTCAGTACAATGGAGAGCCCCTATACTGTGAATCAGGCTGGGTCAGTACAATGGGGAGCTCCTACAATGTGAATCAGACTGGGTCATTACAATGGGGAGCCCCTATACTGTGAATCAGACTGGGTTCGTACAATGGGGAGAACCTATACTGTGAATCAGACTGGGTCAGTACAATGGGGAGCCCCTACAATGTGAATCAGACTGGGTCAGTAAAATAGGGAGCCCCTATACTGTGAATCAGACAGGGCTAGTACAATGGGGAGCCCCTATAATGTGAATCAGACTGGGTCAGTGTCACGGAGAGCCCCTTTACTGTGAATCAGATTGGGACAGTATAATGGGGAGCCCCTATATTGTGAAACAGACTGGGTCAGTACAATGGGGAGCCCCTATACTGTGAATCAGACTGGGTCAGTACAATGGGGAGCCCCTATACATTGAATCTGACTGGGTCAGTGCAATGGGGAGCCCCTATATTGTGAATCAGACAGGGTCAGTACAATGGAGAGCACCTATACTGTGAATCAGACGGGGTCAGTCAATGGGGAGCCCCTAAACTGTGAATCAGACTGGGTGAGTACAATGGGGAGCCCCTATACTGTGAATCTGTCTGGGTCAGTACAATGGGGAGCCCCTTTACTGTGAATCAGACTGGGTCAGTACAATGGAGAGCCCCTATACTGTGAATCAGACTGGGTCAGTCCAATGGGGAGCCTCTATACTGTGAATCAGACTGGGTCAGTACAATGGGGAGCCCCTATACTGTGAATCAGACTGGGTCAGTACAATCGGGAGACACAGTACTGTGAATCAGACTGGGTCAGTACAATGGGGAGCCCCTATACTGTGAATCAGACTGGGTCAGTACAATGGGGAGCCCCTATGCTGTGAATCAGAATGGGTCAGTAGAATGGGGAGACCCTATTCTGTGAATCAGACTGGGTCAGTACAATGGGGAGCCCCTATACTGTGAATCAGACTGGGTCAGTACAATTGGGAGCCCCTATTCTGTGAATCAGACTTGGTCAGTACAATGGAGAGCCCCTATACTGTGATTCAGACTGGGTCAGTACAATGGGGAGCCCCTATACTGTGAATCAGACTGGGTCAGTACAATGGGGAGCCCCAACACTGTGAATCAGACTGGGTCAGTACAATGGGGAGCCCCTATACTGTGAATCAGACTGGGTCTGCACAATGGGGAGCCCCTATACTGTGAATCAGACTGGGTCAGTACAATGGGGATCCCCTATACTGTGAATCAAACTGGGTCAGTACAATGGGGAGCCCCTATACTGTGAATCAGATTGGGTCAGTATAATGGGGAGCCCCTATACTGTGAATCAGACTGGGTCAGTACAATGGGGAGCCCCTATGCTGTGAATCAGTCTGGGTCAGTAAAATGCGGAGACCCAAAACTGTGAATCAGACTGGGTCAGTACAATGGGAAGCCCCTACAGTGTGAATCAGACTGGGTCAGTACAATGGGGAGCCCCTATACTGTGAATCAGACTGGGTTAGTACAATGGGGAGAACCTATACTGTGAATCAGACTGGGTCAGTACAATGGGGAGCCCCTACAATGTGAATCAGACTGGGTCAGTAAAATAGGGAACCCCTATACTGTGAATCAGACAGGGCTAGTACAATGGGGAGCCCCTATAATGTGAATCAGACTGGCTCAGTGCCACGGAGAGCCCCTATACTGTGAATCAGATTGGGACAGTATAATGGCGACCCCCTATATTGTGAAACAGACTGGGTCAGTACAATGGGGAGAACCTATACTGTGATTCAGACTGGGTCAGTGCAATGGGGAGCCCCTATACTGTGAATCAGACTGGGTCAGTACAATGGGGAGCCCCTAAACTGTGAATCAGACTGGGTCAGTACAATGGGGAGCCCCTACACTGTGAATCTGACAAAGGTCAGTATAATGGAGAGCCCCTATACATTGAATCTGACTGGTTCAGTACAATGGGGAGCCCCTATACTGTGAATCAGACTGTGTCAGTACAATGGAGAGCCCCTATACTGTGAATCAGACTGTGTCAGTACAATGGGGAGCTCCTATACTGTGAATCAGACGGGGTCAGTCAATGGGGAGCCGCTAAACTGTGAATCAGACTGGGTCAGTACAATGGGGAGCCCCTATACTGTGAATCAGACTGGGTCAGTACAAGGGGGAGCCCCAATACTGTGAATCAGAATGGGTCAGGGTAAAGGGGAGCCCCTATACTGTGAGCAGACTGGGTCAGTACAATGTGGAGCCTCTACACTGTGAAGCAGACTGGGTCAGTACAATGGAGAGCCCCAATACTGTGAATCAGACTGGGTCAGTACAATGGGGAGCCCCTATACTGTGAATGAGTCTGGGTCAGTACAATGAGGAGCCCCTATACTGTGAATCAGCCTGGGTCAGTACAATGGGGAGCCCCTCTACTGTGAATCAGACTGGTTCAGTACAATGGGGAGCGGCTATACTGTGAATCAGACTGGGTCAGTACAATGGGGAGCCCCTATACTGTGAATCAGACTGGGTCAGTACAATGGGGAGCCACTATAGTTTGAATCAGACTGGGTCAGGACAATGGGGAGCCCCTATACTGTGAATCAGTCTGGGTCAGTACAATGGGGAGCCCATATACTGTGATTCAGACTGGGTCAGTACAATGGAGTGCCGCTATGCTGTGAATCAGACTGGGTCAGTACAATGGGGAGCCCCAATACTGTGAATCAGACTGGGTCAGTACAATGGGGATCCCCTATACTGTGAATCAGACTGGGTCAGTACAATGGGGAGCCCCTATACTATGAATCAGACTGGGTCAGTACAATGTGGAGCCCCTATACTGTGAATCAGACTGGGTCAGTAAAATGGGGAGCCCCTATACTGTGGATCAGACTGGGTCAGTACAATGGAGAGCCCTTATACTGTGAATCAGAATGGGTCAATACAATGGGGAGCCCCTATACTGTGAATCAGAATGGGTCAATACAATGGGGAGCACCTGTAATGTGAATCAGACTGGGTCAGTACAATGAGGAGCCGCAATACTGTGAATCACTCTGGATCAGTACAATGGGGAGACCCTATACTGTGAATCAGCCTGGGTCAGTACAATGGGGAGCCCCTATACTGTGAATCAGACTGGGTCAGTACAATGGGGAGCACCTGTAATGTGAATCAGACTGGGTCAGTACAATGGGGAGACCCTATACTGTTAATCAGACTGGGTCAGTACAATGGGGAGCCCCTATACTGTGAAACAGACTGAGTCAGTAAAATGGGGAGCCCCTTTACTGTGAATCAGACTGGGTCAGTACAATGGGGAGCCACAGTACTGTGAATCAGACTATTTCAGTACAATGGGGAGCGGCTATACTGTGAATCAGACTGGGTCAGTACAATGGGGAGCCCCTATAGTTTGAATCAGACTGGGTCAGTACAATGGGGAGCCCCTATACTGTGAATCAGTCTGGGTCAGTACAATGGGGAGCCCATATACTGTGATTCAGACTGGGGTCAGTACAATGGAGAGCCCCTATACTGTGAATCAGACTGGGTCAGTACAATGAGGAGTCCCTATACTGTGAATCAGACAGGGTCAGTACAATGGAGAACCCCTATACTGTGAATCAGACTGGGTCAATACAATGGGGAGCCCCTATACTGTGAATCAGACTGTGTCAGTACAATTGAGAGCCCCTATACTGTGAATCAGAATGGGTCAATGCAATGGGGAGCCCCTAAACTGTGAATCAGACTGGGTCAGTCCAATGAGGAGCCGCAATACTGTGAATCACTCTGGATCAGTACAATGGGGAGCCCCTATACTGTGAATCAGACTGGGTCAATACAATGGGGAGCCCCTATACTGTGAATCAGCCTGGGTCAGTACAATGGGGAGCCCCTATACTGTGAATCAGACTGGGTCAGTAGAATGGGGAGCCCCTATACTGTGAATCAGCCTGGGCCAGTACAATGGGGAGCCCCTATTCTGTGAATCAGACTGGGTCAGTACAATGGGGAGCACCTGTAATGTGAATCAGACTGGGTCAGTACAATGGGGAGCCCCTATACTGTGAATCAGTCTAGGTCAGTACAATGGGGAGACCCTATACTGTGAATCAGACTGGGTCAGTACAATGGGGAGTCCCTACAATGTGAATCAGCCTCGGTCAGTAAAATAGGGAGCCCCTATACTGTGAATCAGACAGGGCTAGTACAATGGGGAGCCCCTATAATGTGAATCAGGCAGGGTCAGTGCCACGGAGAGCCCCTATACTGTGAATCAGATTGGGACAGTATAATGGGGAGCCCCTATATTGTGAAACAGACTGGGTCAGTACAATGGGGAGAACCTATACTGTTAATCAGACTGGGTCAGTACAATGGGGAGCCACAGTACTGTGAATCAGACTGGGTCAGTACAATGGGGAGCCCCTATACTGTGAATCAGACTGGGCAGTACAATGGGGAGCCCCTATTCTGTGAATCAGACTGGGTCAGTACAATGGGGAGCCCCTATTCTGTGAATCAGACTGGGTCAGTAAAATGGGGAGCCCCTATACTGTGAATTAGACTGGGTCAGTACAATGGGGAGCCCCTAATCTGTGAATCAGACTGGGTCAGTATAATGGAGAGCCCCTATTGTGTGAATCAGACTGGGTCTGTACAATGAGGAGCCCCTATACTGTGAATCAGACTGGGTCAGTACAATGGAGAGCCCCTATACTGTGAATCAAACTGGGTCAGTTAAATGGGGATCCCCTATACTGTGAATCAAACTGGGTCAGTACAATGGGGAGCCCTATACTGCGAATCAGACTGGGTCAGTACAATGGGGAGACCCTATATTGTGAATCTGACTGGGTCAGTACAATGGAGACCCCCTATACTGTGAATCAGACTGAGTCAGTACAATGGGGAGCCCCTATACTGTGAATCAGGCGGGGTCAGTCAATGGGGAGCCCCTAAACTGTGAATCAGACTGGGTCAGTCCAATGGGGAGCCCCTATACTGTGAATCAGACTGGGTCAGTACAATGAGGAGCCCCTATACAGTGAATCAGACTGGGTCAGCACCATGGGGAACCCCTATACTGTGAATCAGACTGGGTTAGTCCAATGGGGAGCTCCTATACTGTGAATCAGACTGGGTCAGTACAATGGAGAGCCCCTATACTGTGAATCAGTCTGGGTCAGTACAATGGGGAGCCCCTATACTGTGAATCAGACTGGGTCAGTACAATGGGGAGCCCCTATGCTGTGAATCAGACTGGGTCAGTAAAACGGAGAGCTACTATAATGTGAATCAGACTGGGTCAGTACAATGGAGAGGCCCTACACTTTGAATCAGTCTGGGTCAGTACAATGCGCAGATCCTATACTGTGAATCAAACTGGGTCAGTACAATCGGGAGCCCCTATACTGTGAATCAGACTGGGTCAGTACAATGGAGAGCCCCGATAGTGTGAATCAGACTGGGTCAGTACAATGGGGAGCCCCTATACTGTGAATCAGACTGGGTCAGTACAATGGGGAGCCCCTATACTGTGGATCAGACTGGGTCAGTACAATGGAGAGCCCCTATACTGTGAATCAGAATGGGTCAGTATAAAGGGGAGCCCCTATACTGTGAGCAGACTGGGTCAGTACAATGTGGAGCCTCTACACTGTGAAGCAGACTGGGTCAGTACAATGGAGAGCCCCAATACTGTGAATCAGACTGGGTCAATACAATGGGGAGCCCGTATACTGTGAATCAGACTGGGTCAGTACAATGGGGAGCCCCTATACTGTGAATGAGTCTGGGTCAGTACAATGAGGAGCCCCTATACTGTGAATCAGCCTGGGTCAGTACAATGGGGAGCCCCTCTCCTGTGAATCAGACTGGTTCAGTACAATGGGGAGCGGCTATACTGTGAATCAGACTGGGTCAGTACAATGGAGAGCCCCTATACTGTGAATCAGACTGGGTCAGTACAATGGGGAGCCCCTATAGTTTGAATCAGACTGGGTCAGGACAATGGGGAGCCCCTATACTGTGAATCAGTCTGGGTCAGTACAATGGGGAGCCCATATACTGTGATTCAGACTGGGTCAGTACAATGGAGTGCCGCTATGCTGTGAATCAGACTGGGTCAGTACAATGGGGAGCCCCAATACTGTGAATCAGACTGGGTCAGTACAATGGGGATCCCCTATACTGTGAATCAGACTGGGTCAGTACAATGGGGAGCCCCTATACTATGAATCAGACTGGGTCAGTACAATGTGGAGCCCCTATACTGTGAATCAGACTGGGTCAGTACAATGGGGAGCCCCTATACTGTGGATCAGACTGGGTCAGTACAATGGAGAGCCCCTATACTGTGAATCAGAATGGGTCAATACAATGGGGAGCCGCTATACTGTGAATCAGAATGGGTCAATACAATGGGGAGCCCCTAAACTGTGAATCAGACTGGGTCAGTACAATGAGGAGCCGCAATACTGTGAATCACTCTGGATCAGTACAATGGGGAGCCCCTATACTGTGAATCAGCCTGGGTCAGTACAATGGGGAGCCCCTATACTGTGAATCAGACTGGGTCAGTACAATGCGGAGCACCTGTAATGTGAATCAGACTGGGTCAGTACAATGGGGAGTCCCTATACTGTGAATCAGACTGGGTCAGTACAATCGGGAGCCCCTATCCTGTGAATCAGTCTAGGTCAGTACAATGGGGAGACCCTATACTGTTAATCAGACTGGGTCAGTACAATGGGGAGCCCCTATACTGTGAACCAGACTGGGTCAGTAAAATGGGGAGCCCCTATACTGTGAATCAGACTGGGTCAGTACAATGGGGAGCCACAGTACTGTGAATCAGACTGTTTCAGTACAATGGGGAGCGGCTATACCGTGAATCAGACTGGGTCAGTACAATGGGGAGCCCCTATAGTTTGAATCAGACTGGGTCAGTACAATGGGGAGCCCCTATACTGTGAATCAGTCTGGGTCAGTACAATGGGGAGCCCATATACTGTGATTCAGACTGGGTCAGTACAATGGAGAGCCCCTATACTGTGAATCAGACTGGGTCAGTACAATGGGGAGCCCCGATACTGTGAATCAGACTGGGTCAGTACAATGGGGAGCCCCTATACTGTGAATCAGACTGGGTCAGTACAATGGGGAGCCCCTATACTATGAATCAGACTGGGTCAGTACAATGAGGAGCCCCTATACTATGAATCAGACTGGGTCAGTACAATGAGGAGCCCCTATACTGTGGATCAGACTGGGTCAGTACAATGGAGAGCCCCTATTGTGTGAATCAGACTGGGTCTGTACAATGAGGAGCCCCTATACTGTGAATCAGACTGGGTCAGTACAATGGAGAGCCCCTATACTGTGAATCAAACTGGGTCAGTTAAATGGGGATCCCCTATACTGTGAATCAAACTGGGTCAGTACAATGGGGAGCCCCTATTCTGTGAATCCCATTGGGTCAGTACAATGGGGAGCCCCTATACTGTGAATCAGACTGGGTCAGTATAATGGGGAGCCCCTATGCTGTGAATCAGTCTGGATCAGTACAATGGGGAGCCCCTATACTGTGAATCAGACTCGGTCAGTACAATGGGGAGCCTCTATACTGTGAATCATTCTGGGTCAGTGCAATGGAGAGCCTCTATACTGTGAATCACACAGAAAGAAACACACAGAAACACACAGAAACCCCTCAGTGCAGATAGAGGCCATTTCGGCCCAACGAGCCTGCACCAACACATATCCCCCCCGATCCCCGTAACCCCTACAACAACATATATCCCACCGTATCCCCGTAACCCCACGTATTTAATCCCCCTAACACTAAGGGTCAATTTTTTCATAGCCAATCAACCTAACCCGCACATCTTTGGACTGTGGGAGGAATCCGGAGCACCCGGAGGAAACCCACGCAAACACAGGGAGAATGTGCAAACTCCACACAGACAGTCACCCGAGGCCGGATTCGAACCCGGGTCCCTGGCGCTGTGAGGCAACAGTGCTAACCACTATGCCACCGTAGAATGGAGAGCCCCTATACTGTGAATCAGACTGGATCAGTACAATGGGGAGCCCCTATAATGTGAATCCGCCTGGGTCAGGACAATGGGGAGCCCCTATACTGTGGATCAGACTGGGTCAGTACAATGGAGAGCCCCTATACTGTGAATCAGACAGGGTCAGTACAATGGGGAGCCCCGATACTGTGAATCAGACTGGGTCAGTACAATTGGGAGACACTCTACTGTGGATCAGACTGGGTCGGTACAATGGGGAGACACTATACTGTGGATCAGACTGGGTCAGTACAATGGAGAGCCCCTATACTGTGAATCAGACTGGGTCAGTACAATGGGGAGCCCCTATACTGTGAATCAGACTGGGTCAGTACAATGGGGAGCCCCTCCACTGTGAATCAGACTGGGTCAGTACAATGGGGAGCCCCTATACTGTGAATCAGTCTGGGTCAGTACAATGGAGAGCCCCTATACTGTGAATCAGACTGGGTCAGTACAATGGGGAGCCCCTATACTGTGAATCAGTCTGGGTCAGTACAATGGAGAGCCCCTATACTGTGAATCAGCCTGGGTCAGTACAATGGGGAGCCCTATACTGTGAATCAGACTGGGTCAGTACAATGGGGAGCACCTATACTGTGAATCAGACTGGTTCAGTACAATGGGGAGCCCCTATATTGTGAATTAGACTGGGTCAGTACAATGGGGAGCCCCAAAACTGTGAATCAGGCTGGGTCAGTACAATGGGGAGCCCCTATACTGTGAATCAGTCTGGGTCAGTACAATGGAGAGCCCCTATATTGTTAATCAGCCTGGGTCAGTACAATGGGGAGCCCCTATACTGTGAATCAGACTGGGTCAGTACAATGGGGAGCCCCTATACTGTGAATCAGACTGGGTCAGTACAATGGGGAGCCCCTAAACTGTGAACTAGACTGGGTCAGTACAATGGGGAGCCACTATACTGTGAATCAGACTGGGTCAGTACAATGGGGAGCCCCTACACTGTGAATCTGACAAAGGTCAGTACAATGGAGAGCCCCTATGCATTGAATCTGACTGGTTCAGTACAATGGGGAGCCCCTATACTGTGAATCAGACTGAGTCAGTACAATGGGGAGCCCCTATACTGTGAATCAGACGGGGTCAGTCAATGGGGTGCCGCTAAACTGTGAATCAGACTGGGTCAGTACAATGGGGAGCCCCTATACTGTGAATCAGACTGGGTCAGTACAAGTGGGAGCCCCAATACTGTGAATCAGACGGGGTCAGTACAATGAGGAGCCCTTGTGCTGTGAATCAGACTGGGTCAGTACAAGGGGGAGCCCCAATACTGTGAATCAGACTGGGTCAGTACAAGGGGGAGCCCCAATACTGTGAATCAGACTGGGTCAGTACAATGGGGAGCCCCTATACTGTGAATCAGACTGGGTCAGTACAATGGGGAGCCCCTATACTGTGAATCAGACTGGGTCAGTGCAATGGGGAGCCCCTATACTGCGAATCAGACTGGGTCAGTACAATGGGGAGACCCTATATTGTGAATCTGACTGGGTCAGTACAATGGAGAGCCCCTATACTGTGAATCAGACAGAGTCAGTACAATGGGGAGCCCCTATACTGTGAATCAGGCGGGGTCAGTCAATGGGGAGCCCCTAAACTGTGAATCAGACTGGGTCAGTCCAATGGGGAGCCCCTATACTGTGAATCAGACTGGGTCAGTACAATGGGGAGCCCCTATACAGTGAATCAGACTGGGTCAGCACCATGGGGAACCCCTATACTGTGAATCAGACTGGGTCAGTCCAATGGGGAGCTCCTATACTGTGAATCAGACTGGGTCAGTACAATGGAGAGCCCCTATACTGTGAATCAGTCTGGGTCAGTACAATGGGGAGCCCCTATACTGTGAATCAGACTGGGTCAGTACAATGGGGAGCCCCTATACTGTGAATCAGACTCGGTCAGTAAAACGGAGAGCTCCTATAATGTGAATCAGACTGGGTCAGTACAATGGAGAGGCCCTACACTTTGAATCAGTCTGGGTCAGTACAATGCGCAGATCCTATACTGTGAATCAAACTGGGTCAGTACAATCGGGAGCCCCTATACTGCGAATCAGACTGGGTCAGTACAATGGAGAGCCCCGATAGTGTGAATCAGACTGGGTCAGTACAATGGGGAGCCCCTATACTGTGAATCAGACTGGGTCAGTACAATGGGGAGCCCCTATACTGTGGATCAGACTGGGTCAGTACAATGGAGAGCCCCTATACTGTGAATCAGAATGGGTCAGTATAAAGGGGAGCCCCTATACTGTGAGCAGACTGGGTCAGTCCAATGTGGAGCCTCTACACTGTGAAGCAGACTGGGTCAGTACAATGGAGAGCCCCAATACTGTGAATCAGACTGGGTCAATACAATGGGGAGCCCGTATACTGTGAATCAGACTGGGTCAGTACAATGGGGAGCCCCTATACTGTGAATGAGTCTGGGTCAGTACAATGAGGAGCCCCTATACTGTGAATCAGCCTGGGTCAGTACAATGGGGAGCCCCTCTACTGTGAATCAGACTGGTTCAGTACAATGGGGAGCGGCTATACTGTGAATCAGACTGGGTCAGTACAATGGGGAGCCCCTATACTGTGAATCAGACTGGGTCAGTACAATGGGGAGCCCCTATAGTTTGAATCAGACTGGGTCAGGACAATGGGGAGCCCCTATACTGTGAATCAGTCTGGGTCAGTACAATGGGGAGCCCATATACTGTGATTCAGACTGGGTCAGTACAATGGAGTGCCGCTATGCTGTGAATCAGACTGGGTCAGTACAATGGGGAGCCCCAATACTGTGAATCAGACTGGGTCAGTACAATGGGGATCCCCTATACTGTGAATCAGACTGGGTCAGTACAATGGGGAGCCCCTATACTATGAATCAGACTGGGTCAGTACAATGTGGAGCCCCTATACTGTGAATCAGACTGGGTCAGTACAATGGGGAGCCCCTATACTGTGGATCAGACTGGGTCAGTACAATGGAGAGCCCCTATACTGTGAATCAGAATGGGTCAATACAATGTGGAGCCCCTATACTGTGAATCAGAATGGGTCAATACAATGGGGAGCCCCTAAACTGTGAATCAGATTGGGTCAGTACAATGAGGAGCCGCAATACTGTGAATCACTCTGGATCAGTACAATGGGGAGCCCCTATACTGTGAATCAGCCTGGGTCAGTACAATGGGGAGCCCCTATACTGTGAATCAGACTGGGTCAGTACAATGGGGAGCACCTGTAATGTGAATCAGACTGGGTCAGTACAATGGGGAGTCCCTATACTGTGAATCAGACTGGGTCAGTACAATCGGGAGCCCCTATCCTGTGAATCAGTCTAGGTCAGTACAATGGGGAGACCCTATACTGTTAATCAGACTGGGTCAGTACAATGGGGAGCCCCTATACTGTGAATCAGACTGGGTCAGTAAAATGGGGAGCCCCTATACTGTGAATCAGACTGGGTCAGTACAATGGGGAGCCACAGTACTGTGAATCAGATTGTTTCAGTACAATGGGGAGCGGCTATACTGTGAATCAGACTGGGTCAGTACAATGGGGAGCCCCTATAGTTTGAATCAGACTGGGTCAGTACAATGGGGAGCCCCTATACTGTGAATCAGTCTGGGTCAGTAAAATGGGGAGCCCATATACTGTGATTCAGACTGGGTCAGTACAATGGAGAGCCCCTATACTGTGAATCAGACTGGGTCAGGACAATGGGGAGCCCCGATACTGTGAATCAGACTGGGTCAGTACAATGGGGAGCCCCTATACTGTGAATCAGACTGGGTCAGTACAATGGGGAGCCCCTATACTATGAATCAGACTGGGTCAGTACAATGAGGAGCCCCTATACTATGAATCAGACTGGGTCAGTACAATGAGGAGCCCCTATACTGTGGATCAGACTGGGTCAGTACAATGGAGAACCCCTATACTGTGAATCAGACTGGGTCAATACAATGGGGAGCCCCTATACTGTGAATCAGACTGTGTCAGTACAATGGAGAGCCCCTATACTGTGAATCAGAATGGGTCAATGTAATGGGGAGCCCCTAAACTGTGAATCAGACTGGGCCAGTACAATGAGGAGCCGCAATACTGTGAATCACTCTGGATCAGTACAATGGGGAGCCCCTATACTGTGAATCAGACTGGGTCAATACAATGGGGAGCCCCTATACTGTGAATCAGCCTGGGTCAGTACAATGGGGAGCCCCTATACTGTGAATCAGACTGGGTCAGTACAATGGGGAGCCCCTATACTGTGAATCAGCCTGGGTCCGTACAATGGGGAGCCCCTATACTGTGAATCAGACTGGGTCAGTACAATGGGGAGCACCTGTAATGTGAATCAGTCTGGGTCAGTACAATGGGGAGCCCCTATACTGTGAATCAGTCTAGGTCAGTACAATGGGGAGACCCTATACTGTTAATCAGACTGGGTCAGTACAATGGGGAGCCACAGTACTGTGAATCAGACTGGGTCAGTACAATGGGGAGCCCCTATACTGTGAATCAGACTGGGCAGTACAATGGGGAGCCCCTAAACTGTGAATCAGACTGGGTCAGTACAATGGGGAGCCCCTATTCTGTGAATCAGACTGGGTCAGTAAAATGGGGAGCCCCTATACTGTGAATTAGACTGGGTCAGTACAATGGGGAGCCCCTAATCTGTGAATCAGACTGGGTCAGTAGAATGGAGAGCCCCTATTGTGTGAATCAGACTGCGTCTGTACAATGAGGAGCCCCTATACTGTGAATCAGACTGGGTCAGTACAATGGAGAGCCCCTATACTGTGAATCAGACTGGGTCAGTATAATGGGGAGCTCCTATGCTGTGAATCAGTCTGGGTCAGTACAATGGGGAGCCCCTATACTGTGAATCAGACTCGGTCAGTACAATGGGGAGCCTCTATACTGTGAATCATTCTGGGTCAGTGCAATGGAGAGCCTCTATACTGTGAATCACACAGAAAGAAACACACAGAAACACACAGAAACCCCTCAGTGCAGATAGAGGCCATTTCGGCCCAACGAGCCTGCACCAACACATATCCCACCCGATCCCCGTAACCCCTCCACCAACATCTATCCCACCGTATCCCCGTAACCCCACGTATTTAATCCCCCTAACACTAAGGGTCAATTTTTTCATAGCCAATCAACCTAACCCGCACATCTTTGGACTGTGGGAGGAATCCGGAGCACCCGGAGGAAACCCACGCAAACACAGGGAGAATGTGCAAACTCCACACAGACAGTCACCCAAGGCCGGATTCGAACCCGGGTCCCTGGCGCTGTGAGGCAACAGTGCTAACCACTATGCCACCGTAGAATGGAGAGCCCCTATACTGTGAATCAGACTGGATCAGTACAATGGGGAGCCCCTATAATGTGAATCCGCCTGGGTCAGGACAATGGGGAGCCCCTATACTGTGGATCAGACTGGGTCAGTACAATGGAGAGCCCCTATACTGTGGATCAGACTGGGTCGGTACAATGGGGAGACACTATACTGTGGATCAGACTGGGTCAGTACAATGGAGAGCCCCTATACTGTGAATCAGACTGGGTCAGTACAATGGGGAGCCCCTATACTGTGAATCAGACTGGGTCAGTACAATGGGGAGCCCCTCCACTGTGAATCAGACTGGGTCAGTACAATGGGGAGCCCCTATACTGTGAATCAGTCTGGGTCAGTACAATGGAGAGCCCCTATACTGTGAATCAGACTGGGTCAGTACAATGGGGAGCCCCTATACTGTGAATCAGTCTGGGTCAGTACAATGGAGAGCCCCTATACTGTGAATCAGCCTGGGTCAGTACAATGGGGAGCCCCTATACTGTGAATCAGACTGGGTCAATACAATGGGGAGCACCTATACTGTGAATCAGACTGGTTCAGTACAATGGGGAGCCCCTATATTGTGAATTAGACTGGGTCAGTACAATGGGGAGCCCCAAAACTGTGAATCAGGCTGGGTCAGTACAATGGGGAGCCCCTATACTGTGAATCAGTCTGGGTCAATACAATGGAGAGCCCCTATATTGTTAATCAACCTGGGTCAGTACAATGGGGAGCCCCTATACTGTGAATCAGACTGGGTCAGTACAATGGGGAGCCCCTACACTGTGAATCAGACTGGGTCAGTACAATGGGGAGCCCCTATACTGTGAATCAGTCTGGGTCAGTACAATGGGGAGCCCTTATACTGTGAATCAGACTGGGTCAGTACAATGGAGAGCCCCTATACTGTGAATCAGACTGGGTCAGTACAATGGGGAGCCCCTATACTGTGAATCAGACTGGGTCAGTACAATGGGGAGCCCCTATACTGTGAATCAGACTAGGTCAGTACAATGGGGAGCCTCTATACTGTGAATCAGACTGGGTCAGTACAATGGGGAGCCCCTATACTGTGAATCAGACTGGGTCAGTAAAATGGAGAGCCCCTATACTGTGAATCAGACTGGGTCAGTACAATGGGGAGACACAGTACTGTGAATCAGACTGGGTCAGTACAATGGGGAGCCCCTATACTGTGAATCAGACTGGGTCAGTTCAATAGGGAGCCCCTATAATGTGAATCAGACTGGGTCAGTACAATGGGAAGCCCCTATGCCGTGAATCAGTCTGGGTCAGTAAAATGGGGAGCCCTTATACTGTGAATCAGACTGGGTCAGTACAATGGGGAGCCCCTACAATGTGAATCAGACTGGGTCAGTGCCACGGAGAGCCCCTATACTGTGAATCAGATTGGGACAATGTAATGGGGAGCCCCTATATTGTGAAACAGACTGGGTCAGTACAATGGGGAGCCCCTAAACTGTGAATCAGACTGGGTCAGTACAATGGGGAGCCCCTACACTGTGAATCTGACTAGGTCAGTACAATGGAGAGCCCCTATACTGTGAATCTGTCTGGGTCAGTACAATGGGGAGACCCTAAACTGTGAATCAGATGGGGTCAGTCAATGGGGAGCCCCTAAACTGTGAATCAGACTGGGTCAGTACAATGGGGAGCCCCTATACTGTGAATCAGACGGGGTCAGTACAATGGGGAGCCCCTATACTGTGAATCAGACTGGGTCAGTACAATGGGGAGCTCCTATTCTGTGAACCAGTCTGGGTCAGTACAATGGAGAGCCCCTTTCCTGTGAATCAGTCTGGGTCAGTACAATGGGGAGCCCCTATACTGTGAATCAGACGATGTCAGTACAGTGGGGAGCCCCGAAACTGTGAATCAGACTGGGTCAGTACAATGGAGAGCCCCTACACTGTGAATCAGACTGGGTCAGTAAAACGGAGAGCTCCTATAATGTGAATCAGACTGGGTCAGTAAAACGGAGAGCTCCTATACTGTGAATCAGACTGGGTCAGTACAATGGAGAGCCGCTATACAGTGAATCAGTCTGGGTCAGTACAATGGGCAGACCCTATACTGTGAATCAGACTGGGTCAGTACAATGGAGAGCCCCTATACTGTGAATCAGCCTGGGTCAGTACAATCGGGAGCCCCTATACTGTGAATCAGACTGGGTCAGTACAATCGGGAGCCCCTATACTGTGAATCAGACTGGGTCAGTACAATGGAGAGCCCCTATACTGTGAATCAGACTGGGTCAGTACAATGGAGAGCCCCTATACTGTGAATCAGCCTGGGTCAGTACAATCGGGAGCCCCTATACTGTGAATCAGACTGGGTCAGTACAATCGGGAGCCCCTATACTGTGAATCAGACTGGGTCAGTACAATGGAGAGCCCCTATACTGTGAATCAGACTGGGTCAGTACAATGGGGAGCCCCTATACTGTGAATCAGACTGGGTCAGTACAATGGGGAGCCCCTATACTGTGAATCAGCCTGGGTCAGTTCAATCGGGAGCCCCTATACTGTGAATCAGACTGGGTCAGTACAATCGGGAGCCCCTATACTGTGAATCAGACTGGGTCAGTACAATGGAGTGCCCCTATACTGTGAATCAGACTGGGTCAGTACAATGGGGCGCCCCTATACTGTGAATCAGACTGGGTCAGTACAATGGGGAGCCCCTATACTGTGAATCAGTCTGGGTCAGTACAATGGGGAGCCCCTATACTGTGAATCAGACTGTGTCAGTACAATGGGGAGCCCCTATCCTGTGAATCAGACTGGGTCATTACAATGGAGAGCCCCTATACTGTGAATCAGTCTGGGTCAGTACAATGGGGAGCCCCTATACTGTGAATCAGACTGGGTCAGTACAATGGGGAGCCCCTATACTGTGAATCAGTCTGGGTCAGTACAATTGAGAGCCCCTATACTGTGAATCAGTCTGGGTCAGTACAATGGGGAGCCCCTATACTGTGAATCAGGCTGGGTCAGTACAATCGGGAGCCCCTATACTGTGAATCAGACTGGGTCAGTACAATGGAGAGCCCCTATACTGTGAATCAGACTGGGTCAGTACAATGGGGAGCCCCTATACTGTGGATCAGACTGGGTCAGTACAATGGAGAGCCCCTATACTGTGAATCAGGATGGGTCAGTATAATGGGGAGCCCCTATACTGTGAATCAGACTGGGTCAGTACAATGGAGAGCCCCAAAACTGTGAATCAGACTGGGTCAATACAATGGGGAGCCCGTATACTGTGAATCAGACTGGGTTAGTACAATGGGTAGCCCCTATACTGTGAATCAGGCTGGGTCAGTACAATGGGGAGCCCCTGTACTGTTAATCAGTCTGGGTCAGTACAATGGGGAGCCCCTATACTGTGAATCAGCCTGGGTCAGTACAATGGGGAGCCCCTCTACTGTGAATCAGACTGGGTCAGTACAATGGGGAGCGGCTATAATGTGAATCAGACTGGGTCAGTACAATGGGGAGCCCCTATACTGTGAATCAGACAGGGTCAGTACAATGGGGAGCCCCTATAGTTTGAATCAGACTGGGTCAGGACAATGGGGAGCCCAAATACTGTGAATCAGACTGGGTCAGTACAATGGAGAGCCCCTATACTGTGAATCAGACTGGGTCAGTACAAGGGGAGCCCCGATACTGTGAACCAGACTGGGTCAGTACAATGGGGAGCCCCTATACTGTGAATCAGACTGGGTCAGTACAATGGGGTGCCCCTATACTGTGAATCAGACTGGGTCAGTACAATGGGGAGCCCCTATACTGTGGATCAGACTGGGTCAGTACAATGGAGAGCCCCTATACTGTGAATCAGAATGGGTCAATACAATGGGGAGCCCCTAAACTTTGAATCAGACTGGGTCAGTACAATGAGGAGCCCCTATACTGTGAATCAGACTGGGCCAGTACAATGGGGAGTCCCTATACTGTGAATCAGACTGGGTCAGTACAATGGGGAGCCCCTATACTGTGGATCAGACTGGGTCAGTACAATGGAGAGCCCCTATACTGTGAATCAGACTGGGTCAGTACAATGGGGAGCCCCTATACTGTGAATCAGACTGGGTCAGTACAATGGGGAGCTCCTGTACTGTGGATCAGACTGGGTCAGTACAATGGAGAGCCCCTATACTGTGAATCAGACTGGGCCAGTACAATGGGGAGCCCCTAAACTTTGAATCAGACTGGGTCAGTACAATGAGGAACCCCTATGCTGTGAATCAGACTGGGTCAGTACAATGAGGAGCCGCAATACTGTGAATCAGTCTGGATCAGTACAATGGGGAGCCCCTATAATGTGAATCAGCCTGGGTCAGTACAATGGGGAGCCCCTATACTGTGGATCAGACTGGGTCAGTACAATGGAGAGCCCCTATACTGTGAATCAGACTGGGTCAGTACAATGGGGAGCCCCGATACTGTGAATCAGACAGGGTCAGTACAATGGGGAGCCCCTATACTGTGAATCAGACTGGGTTAGTACAATGGGGAGCCCCTATACTGTGAATCAGACAGGGTCAGTACAATGGGGAGCCCCTATACTGTGAATCAGACTGGATCAGTACAATTGGGAGCCCCTCTACTGTGGATCAGACTGGGTCGGTACAATGGAGAGCCCATATACTGTGGATCAGACTGGGTCAGTACAATGGAGAGCCCCTATACTGTGAATCAGTCTGGGTCAGTTCAATGGGAAGCCCCAATACTGTGAATCAGACTGGGTCAGTACAATGGGGAGCCCCTATACTGTGAATCAGAATGGTTCAGTACAATGGGGAGCCCCTATATTGTGAATCAGACTGGGTCAGTACAATGGGGAGCCCCAAAACTGTGAATCAGGCTGGGTCAGTACAATGGGGAGCCCCTATACTGTGAATCAGGCTGGGTCAGTACAATGGGGAGCACCTGTAATGTGAATCAGCCTGGGTCAGTACAATGGGGAGCCCCTATATTGTGAATCAGACTGGGTCAGTACAATGGGGAGCCCCAAAACTGTGAATCAGACTGGGTCAGTACAATGGAGAGCCCCAAAACTGTGAATCAGACTGGGTCAGTACAATGGGGAGCCCCTATACTGTGAATCAGTCTGGATCAGTACAATGGGGAGCCCCAAAACTGTGAATCAGCCTGGGTCAGTACAATGGGGAGCCGCTCTACTGTGAATCAGGCTGGGTCAGTACAATGGGGAGCGGCTATACTGTGAATCAGACTGGTTCAGTACAATGGGGAGCCCCTATACTGTGAATCAGACTGGGTCAGTACAATGGGGAGCCCCTATAGTTTGAATCAGACTGGGTCAGTACAATGGGGAGCCCCTATACTGTGAATCATTCTGGGTCAGTACAATGGGGAGCCCAAATACTGTGAATCAGACTGGGTCAGTAAAATGGAGAGCCCCTATACTGTGAATCAGACTGGGTCAGTACAATGGGGAGCCCCGATACTGTGAATCAGAGTGGGTCAGTACAATGGGGAGCCCCTATACTGTGAATCAGACTGGGTCAGTACAATGGGGTGCCCCAAATTTTGAATCAGACTGGGTCAGTACAATGAGGAGCCCCTATACTGTGAATCAGACTGGGTCAGTACAATGGGGAGCCCCTATATTGTGGATCAGACTGGGTCAGTACAATGGAGAGCCCCTATACTGTGAATCAGAATGGGTCAATACAATGGGGAGCCCCTATTCTGTGAATCAGACTGTGTCAGTACAATGGAGAGCCCCTATACTGTGAATCAGAATGGGTCAATTCAATGGGGAGCCCGTAAACTGTGAATCAGACTGGATCAGTACAATGGGGAGCCACTATACTGTGAATCAGACTGGGTCAGTACAATGCGGAGCACCTGTAATGTGAATCAAACTGGGTCAGTACAATGGGGAGCCCCGATACTGTGAATCAGACTGGGTCAGTACAATGGGGAGCTCCTATACTGTGAATCAGACTGGGTCAGTACAATGGGGAGCCACTATACTGTGAATCAGACTGAGTCAGTACAATGGGGTGTCCCTATACTGTGAATCAGACTGGGTCAGTACAATGGGGAGCCCCTATACTGTGAATCAGTCTAGGTCAGTACAATGGGGAGCCCCTATACTGTTAATCAGCCTGGGTCAGTACAATGGGGAGCCCCTATGCTGTGAATCAGACCGGGTCAGTAAAATGGGGAGCCCCTATACTGTGAATCAGACTGGGTCAGTACAATGGGGAGCCACAGTACTGTGAATCAGACTGGGTCAGTACAATGGGGAACCCCTATACTGTGAATCAGATTGGGTCAGTACAATGGGGAGCCCCTATACTGTGAATCAGACTGGGTCAGTACAATGGGGAGCCCCTATTCTGTGAATCAGACTGGGTCAGTACAATGGGGAGCCCCTATACTGTGAATCAAACTGGGTCAGTACAATGGGGATCCCTTATACTGTGAATCAAACTGGGTCAGTACAATGGGGAGGCCCTATACTGTGAATCAGATTGGGTCAGTACAATGGGGAGCCCCTATACTGTGAATCAGACTGGGTCATTACAATGGGGAGCCCCTATAATGTGAATCATACTGGGTCAGTACAATGGGGTGCCCCTATACTGTGAATCAGATTGGGTCAGTACAATGGGGAGCCCCTACACTGTGAATCAGTCTAGGTCAGTACAATGGGGAGCCCCTATACTGTTAATCAGCCTGGGTCAGTACAATGGGGAGCCCCTACGCTGTGAATCAGTCTGGGTCAGTGCAATGGGGAGCCCCGATACTGTGAATCAGACTGGGTCAGTACAATGGAGAGCCCCAATACTGTGAATCAGACTGGGTCAGTACAATGGGGAGCCCCTACACTGTGAATCAGTCTAGGTCAGTACAATGGGGAGCCCCTATACTGTTAATCAGCCTGGGTCAGTACAATGGGGAGCCCCTATGCTGTGAATCAGACCGGGTCAGTAAAATGGGGAGCCCCTATACTGTGAATCAGACTGAGTCAGTACAATGGGGAGCCACAGTACTTTGAATTAGACTGGGTCAGTACAAAGGGGAGCCCCTATACTGTGAATCAGACTGGGTCAGTACAATGGGGAGCCCCTTTACTGTGAATCAGACTGGGTCAGTACAATGGGGAGCCCCTATTCTGTGAATCAGACTGGGTCAGTACAATGGGGAGCCCCTATACTGTGAATTAGACTGGGTCAGTACAATGGGGAGCCCCTATACTGTGAATCAAACTGGGTCAGTACAATGGGGATCCCTTATACTGTGAATCAAACTGGGTCAGTACAATGGGGAGGCCCTATACTGTGAATCAGATTGGGTCAGTACAATGGGGAGCCCCTATACTGTGAATCAGACTGGTCAGTACAATGGTGAGCCCCAATGCTGTGAATCAGTCTGGGTCAGTAGAATGGGGAGCCCCTATACTGTGAATCAGACTCGGTCAGTACAATGGGGAGCCCCTATACTGTGAATCATTCTGGGTCAGTACAATGGAGAGCCTCTATACTGTGAATCACACAGAAAGAAACACACAGAAACACACAGAAACCCCTCAGTGCAGATAGAGGCCATTTCGGCCCAACGAGCCTGCACGAACACATATCCCACCCGATCCCCGTAATCCCTACACCAACATATATCCCACCCTATCCCCGTAACCCCACGTATTTAACCCCTCTAACACTAAGGGTCAATTTTATCATAGCCAATCAACCTAACCCGCACATCTTTGGACTGTGGGAGGAATCCGGAGCACCCGGAGGAAACCCACGCAAACACAGGGAGAATGTGCAAACTCCACACAGTCACCCGAGGCCGGATTCGAACCCGGGTCCCTGGCGCTGTGAGGCAACAGTGCTAACCACTATGCCACCGTAGAATGGAGAGCCCCTATACTGTGAATCAGACTGGATCAGTACAATGGGGAGCCCCTATAATGTGAATCAGCCTGGGTCAGTACAATGGGGAGCCCCTATACTGTGGATCAGACCGAGTCAGTACAATGGAGAGCCCCTATACTGTGAATCAGACAGGGTCAGTACAATGGGGAGCCCCTATACTGTGAATCAGACTGGGTCAGTACAATTGGGAGCCCCTCTACTGTGGATCAGACTGGGTCGGTACAATGGGGAGCCCCTATACTGTGGATCAGACTGGGTCAGTACAATGGAGAGCCCCTATACTGTGAATCAGACTGGGTCAGTACAATGGGGAGACCCTATACTGTGAATCAGACTGGGTCAGTACAATGGGGAGCCCCTCTACTGTGAATCAGACTGGGTCAGTACAATGGGGAGCCCCTATACTGTGAATCAGTCTGGGTCAGTACAATGGAGAGCCCCTATACTGTGAATCAGACTGGGTCAGTACAATGGGGAGCCCCTATACTGTGAATCAGTCTGGGTCAGTACAATGGAGAACCCCTATACTGTGAATCAGCCTGGGTCAGTACAATGGGGAGCCCCTATACTGTGAATCAGACTGGGTCAGTACAATGGGGAGCCCCTATACTGTGAATCAGACTGGTTCAGTACAATGGGGAGCTCCTATATTGTGAATCAGACTGGGTCAGTACAATGGGGAGCCCCAAAACTGTGAATCAGGCTGGGTCAGTGCAATGGGGAGCCCCTATACTGTGAATCAGCCTGGGTCAGTACAATGGGGAGCCCCTATACTGTGAATCAGACTGGGTCAGTACAATGGGGAGCTCCTATACTGTGAATCAGACTGGGTCAGTACAATGGGGAGCCCCTATACTGTGAATCAGTCTGGGTCAGTACAATGGGGAGCCCCTATACTGAGAATCAGACTGGGTCAGTACAATGGGGAGCCCCTATACTGTGAATCAGGCTAGGTCAGTAAAATGGGCAGCCTCTATACTGTGAATCAGACTGGTTCAGTACAATGGGGAGCCCCTATACTGTGAATCAGACTGGGTCAGTACAATGGGGAGACACAGTACTGTGAATCAGACTGGGTCAGTGCAATGGGGAGCCCCTATACTGTGAATCAGACTGGGTCAGTACAATGGGGAGCCCCAATACTGTGAATCAGACTGGGTCAGTACAATGGGGAGCCCCTATGCTGTGAATCAGAATGGGTCAGTACAATGGGGAGCCCCTATTCTGTGAATCAGACTGGGTCAGTACAATGGGGAGCCCCTATACTGTGAATCAGACTGGGTCAGTACAATGGGGAGCCCCTATACTGTGAATCAGAATGGGTCAGTACAATGGGGAGCCCCAATATTGTGAATCAGACTGGGTCAGTACAATGGGGAGCCCCTATACTGTGAATCAGACTGGGTCTGCACAATGGGGAGCCCCTATACTGTGAATCAGACTGGGTCAGTACAATGGGGATCCCCTATACTGTGAATCAAACTGGGTCAGTACAATGGGGAGCCCCTATACTGTGAATCAGACAGGTTCAGTACAATGGGGAGCCCCTATATTGTGAATCAGACTGGGTCAGTACAATGGGGAGCCCCAAAACTGTGAATCAGGCTGGGTCAGTGCAATGGGGAGCCCCTATACTGTGAATCAGTCTGGGTCAGTACAATGGAGAGCCCCTATACTGTGAATCAGCCTGGGTCAGTACAATGGGGAGCCCCTATACTGTGAATCAGTCTGGGTCAGTACAATGGGGAGCCCCTATACTGTGAATCAGACTGGGTCAGTAGAATGGAGAGCCGCTATACTGTGAATCAGACTGGGTCAGTACAATGGGGAGCCCCTATACTGTGAATCAGGCTAGGTCAGTAAAATGGGCAGCCTCTATACTGTGAATCAGACTGGTTCAGTACAATGGGGAGCCCCTATACTGTGAATCAGACTGGGTCAGTAAAATGGGGAGCCCCTATACTGTGAATCAGACTGGGTCAGTACAATGGGGAGACACAGTACTGTGAATCAGACTGGGTCAGTGCAATGGGGAGCCCCTATACTGTGAATCAGACTGGGTCAGTACAATGGGGAGCCCCAATACTGTGAATCAGACTGGGTCAGTACAATGGGGAGCCCCTATACTGTGAATCAGAATGGGTCAGTACAATGGGGAGCCCCTATTCTGTGAATCAGACTGGGTCAGTACAATGGGGAGCCCCTATACTGTGAATCAGACTGGGTCAGTACAATGGGGAGCCCCTATACTGTGAATCAGAATGGGTCAGTACAATGGGGAGCCCCAATACTGTGAATCAGACTGGGTCAGTACAATGGGGAGCCCCTATACTGTGAATCAGACTGGGTCTGCACAATGGGGAGCCCCTATACTGTGAATCAGACTGGGTCAGTACAATGGGGATCCCCTATACTGTGAATCAAACTGGGTCAGTACAATGGGGAGCCCCTATACTGTGAATCAGATTGGGTCAGTATAATGGGGAGCCCCATTACTGTGAATCAGTCTGGGTCAGTACAATGGGGAGCCCCTATGCTGTGAATCAGTCTGGGTCAGTAAAATGGGGAGCCCCTATACTGTGAATCAGACTCGGTCAGTACAATGGGGAGCCCCTATACTGTGAATCAGACTGGGTCAGTACAATGGGGAGCCCCTATACTGTGAATCAGTCTGGGTCAGTACAATGGAGAGCCTCTATAATGTGAATCACACAGAAAGAAACACACAGAAACACACAGAAACCCCTCAGTGCAGATAGAGGCCATTTCAGCCCATCGATCCTGCACCGACACATATCCCACCTGATCCCCGTAACCCCTACACCAACACATATCCCACCCTATCCCCGTAACCCCATGTATTTAATCCCCCTAGCACTAAGGGACAATTTTATCATAGCCAATCAACCTAACCCGCACATCTTTGGACTGTGGGAGGAAACCGGAGCACCCGGAGGAAACCCACGCAAACACGGGGAGAATGTGCAAACTCCACACAGACAGTCGCCCGAGGCCGGATTCGAACCCGGGTCCCTGGCGCTGTGAGGTAACAGTGCTAACCACTATGCCACTGTACAATGGAGAGCCCCTATACTGTGAATCAGACTGGATCAGTACAATGGGGAGCCCCTATAATGTGAATCAGCCTGGGTCAGTACAATGGGGAGCCCCTATACTGTGAATCAGACTGGGTCAGTACATTGGGGAGCTCCTATACTGTGAATCAGACTGGGTCAGTACAATGGAGAGCCCCTATACTGTGAATCAAACTGGGTCAGTACAATGGGGAGCCCCTATACTGTGAATCAGACTGGGTCAGTACAATGGGGAGCCCCAATACTGTGAATCAGACCCGGTCAGTACAATGGAGAGCCCCTATACTGTGAATCAGACTGGGTCAGTTCAATGGGGAGCCCTTATACTGTGAATCAGACTGGCTCAGTACAATGGGAAGCCCCTATACTGTGAATCAGACTGGGTCAATACAATGGGGAGCCCCTACACTGTGCATCAGACTGGGTCAGTACAATGGGGAGCCCCTACACTGTGAATCAGACTGGGTCAGTGTGGTGTATGTAATGTGTACCTCCTTAAGAGGATACCTTAAGGTGATGGATTACTTTTTGATGGCTCCTGTACATTGTACTACCGGTGGTGACCACTCCGTTATATAAACCCTGTGGAGCAAAGTGTATTCCAGTTCAGCCCTGACCCTCAATTACTAAAGACCTGTTTAATTATTTCTGTAGTCTGTGTCCAGTTATTCAGCATATCTACATTTGGAAACACAGACTCAACATTGGTGACGATTCTGATCTTACTTAGCGGCAGTTGCATCAAAGGCAGCTTCGCCTCTGAAACGGGCGTCGATCAAGGACATCCACCCTCAACATCCTGCTGGGCACTGCATAGCACGGGAGACAATCGGGAACCCGGTTTGGTTTCTGGCCACGAAGTCAAACATCAGTGAACAGCCCTTCGATAACAGCGGCGGGTAAGCCCGATCGAGCGGCGGGGGGGGAAGTCGGCCGAGTTGTCAGTAAGCGAAGGGGAGGGAAACGACGAAAAGTGCGGAGAACACGACCGCAGCCGGTGTCAGGGGCCGGACTGCAATCGGGGCAGAGACGCGCAGCAGCCAGAAAAGCGTTTATATCCACAAGGACCGCGGGAGCGGCGGGGAACAAGAGCAGCATCGTAGGGGAAAATAAAGGACCGCTGGGAGGTAAGAACGGCAACAGCGCGGTAATCACCATTTTGAGTCGGCGGGGGAAGAAGACAAGCACGGGAAAAGCCGCCATGCGCGGGAAGCCGCCATTTTGAAAAAAAATAAAATAAAATAATAATCATATCCGAAGGAAAGGAAACTCAACAAGGATGCCAAAAACGGGTAACATCACTGCTTTTGATAGCGATGTGGAAGATTGGGCCACTTATGTGGAATGCATCGAAGTTTACTGTACAACGAATGAGATTCTGGAGGATAAGAAAGCACTAACCCTATTAAACTCGATGGGTGCGAAGACGTACGGGTTATTAAGGAACCTTGTAACACCAGATAAACCGGTAGGAAAGAGTTTCGTGGATATTGTTACTATCCTGCAAGAGCATTTAAACCCCACGCCACTGCTGATAGTGGAACGATTTAAATTCTACAAAAGAATTCAACTTAAAGAGGAAAGCAACACTAAATTCTTAACCGAACTGCGCAAGTTATCAAAGTACTGTCAGTTCGGTACAGGACTAGCAGACGCACTGAGAGATAAGTTTGTGTGTGGGCTCCTAAGGGAAGGAACCCAGAAGCGACTGCTCGAGGAAAAGGACCTTACGCTGGACAAAGCTTTCAGCATTGCAGCATCGCACGAGGCAGCAGCACGAGGCGCTGCAGAGATACAGCAAAGGTCATTGGAATTCAGCACCAATGAAATGGCATTGGGCGCAGTAAAGTGCTATCGTTGCGGAAGGACAACGCATGACCAGAACCAGTGCTGGTTCAAAGATAAAGAATGCAGGCAATGTGGCAAACTTGGTCACATAGTGAGAGTATGCCGGTCAGGAAAGAAGACCAGCAGCAAAAAGTTGCCGCAGGAGAAGTACAAAAAAGTACACAAGGTGACAGAGAACAGTTCGGTTGAACAGAAGATGGATTCAGACTCCAGCAGTAAGGAACTGGGTTGTCTAAAAATACATAATGTGGGTAACACAGTGATATACCTATCAATTCCTCCAATAAAAGGCGAAGAGTTACGAAGGTGACTAAAGGTTTTTATTGACTAAATAACAGAGCCCACTCTCGTGGGTGATCCGATCCAAGCAGGAGCAATACCAGCCAGTCGCTCACCTTTATACCTGGCCTGGTGGGTGGAGCCAAGGTGGAGTCGGCAGTGGTCATCCCAGGTATAGCAGTGTGGCAAGAGGCGACCTCGTACCGTGATACAATAGTGGTCAGTGATACAGTTATAACGAACAGTGGTGAACAGTGCTAACTACTAACAGTGATACGATAGTGAACGTGGTTTACCACATTCACCCCTTGTTTAGAATTAAGTCCGGCGGGGTGAAGTGTACTACCAATTCTGGTAGGTCAGTCTGTCCGGAGGCTTCGTAAGCCTCTCCGATCGCCGCAGTGGTGGTGTTGCCTTATCCGGTGCTGGTGCCTTATCCGGTGTTGATGCTGGTGTTTGCATGGTCGGCGAGGGATCATGGGGTTCCGGCATGTCGTCTACCTGGGCTGAGGTTGGGGGGGGTGGTGGCGGTGTTTCCGGATCGGCTGAGGGTGCGAGGTCTCGTAGGGAGACAGTGTCCTCCCGCCCGTCTGGGTACGCCACGTAGGCGTACTGGGGGTTGGCGTGCAGGAGGTTCACCCTCTCGACCAGGGGGTCCGTTCTATGGGCCCTCACGTGTTTCCGCAGCCAGACCGGCCCCGGGGCGGTCAGCCAGGTTGGTAGAGTGGTTCCCGTAGTCGACTTCCTGGGGAAAACGAACATTCGTTCATGGGGGGTGGTGTTAGTGGCCATGCAAAGTAATGACCGGATGGAGTGCAGCGCTGTCGGGAGGACTTCTTGCCAGCGGGAGGTTGGGAGGCCCTTAGACTTTAAGGCTAAGAGGACGGCCTTCCATACCGTCGCGTTCTCTCTTTCCACCTGACCGTTCCCTCTGGGGTTGTAGCTGGTGGTCCTGCTTGCTGCAATACCTCTCTCTAAGAGGAATTGCCGGAGTTCCTCGCTCATGAAGGAGGAGCCCCGGTCGCTGTGTATATAGTTCGGGAACCCGAACAAGGCGAAGAGGGCATTCAGGCACTTAATGACCGTGCTACTGGTCATGTCGGGGCAGGGGAAGGCAAAGGGGAAACGGGAGTACTCATCAACGATGTTGAGGAAGTACACATTACGGTCAGAGGACGGGAGGGGCCCCTTAAAGTCGATGCTCAGGCGCTCAAAGGGGCGGGTGGCCTTGATCAGGCTTGCTCGGTCCGGCCTATAGAAGTGCGGTTTGCACTCCGCACAGGTCTGGCAGTTCCTGGTCATGGTCCTGACCTCCTCGATGGAGTAGGTCAGGTTGCGGGCCTTAATGAAATGGTAGAGTCTGGTGACTCCGGGGTGGCAGAGCTGGTCGTGGAGGGTCTGAAGCCTATCGATATGCGCGCTGGCGCATGTCATTCGTGAAAGGGCATCAGGGGATTCGTTCAGCTTGCCTGGCCGGTACAAGATCTCATAATCGTAGGTGGAGAGCTCGATTCTCCATCTCAAAATCTTGTCATTCTTGATTTTGCCCTTCAGCTTGTTATTAAACATGAAAGCCACCGAACGCTGGTCGGTGAGGAGGGTAAATCGTTTGCCTGCCAGGTAGTGCCTCCAGCGCCGTACTGCCTCCACGATCGCCTGGGCCTCTTTCTCGACCGACGAATGTCGGATCTCGGGGCCCTGTAGGGTCCTTGAGAAGAAGGCCACTGGCCTCCCCTCCTGGTTTAGGGTGGCGGCTAAGGCGAAGTCGGATGCGTCGCTCTCCACCTGGAAGGGGATGGACTCGTCCACTGCGTGCATCGTGGCCTTGGCTATGTCTCCCTTAATGAGGGAGAAGGCCGCGCACGCCTCCTCCGTGAGGGGGAAGGAAGTGGCTTTCAGGAGGGGTCTGGCTTTGTCCGCGTAATTGGGTACCCATTGGGCATAGTAGGCGAAAAGCCCCAGGGTTCTCCTAAGTGCTTTAGGGCAGTGGGGGAGGGGTAGCTCCATGAGGGGGCGCATTCTTTCTGGGTCAGGGCCGATGATTCCGTTCTCCACTACGCAGCCGAGGATGGCAAGGCGCGTGGTGTTAAACACGCATTTCTCCTTATTGTAGGTGAGGTTCAGCCGTTGGGCCGTACGGAGGAATTTCTCCAGATTCGCGTCATGTTCCTGCCGGTCGCGGCCGCAGATAGTGACGTTATCTAGGTAGGGGAATGTAGCCTGCAGTTCGTTCTGGTCAACCATCTGGTCCATCTCCCTTTGGAAGACCGAAACCCCATTAGTGACACCGAAGGGGACCCTAAGGAAGTGGTATAGGCGCCCATTCGCCTCGAAGGCGGTATACTGGCGGTCCTCAGGGTGGATAGGGAGTTGGTGGTAGGCCGACTTCAGGTCGATGGTCGAGAATACTTTATACTGTGCAATCTGATTGACCATGTCAGATATGCGGGGGAGGGGGTATGCGTCCAGCTGGGTATATCTGTTTATGGTCTGGCTGTAGTCGATGACCAGGCGTTTTTTATCGCCGGTCTTTACGACTACGACCTGGGCACGCCAGGGGCTGCTGCTCCCCTCGATAATGCCCTCTTTCAGGAGGCGCCGCACCTCAGAGCTAATGAAGGCTCTGTCCCCGGCGCTATACCGCCTGCTCTTGGTAGCGACGGGTTTGCAGTCAGGGGTAAGGTTAGCAAACAGAGAGGGTGGCGGGACCTTGAGGGTGGAGAGGCTGCAGGTGTTACGCGGTGGGCGGTTTAACGTTTGCTGGTTGTTGACTGTGAGTGGGGGGAGGGGTCCACCGTATGCTAGGGTTACGCTTTGGAGGTGGGATTGGAAGTCCAGCCCTAGTAGGACGGCAGCGCAGAGATGGGGGAGGTCGAGGAGTTTAAAGTTTTTATACTCCGTGCCCTTAACCGACAGGGTCACGACACAGTAGCCGCTGATGTCCGTGGCGTGGGACCTCGACGCCATCGAGATTCGGCTGCGCGTTGGTAGGACAGAGAGGGAGTAGTGGCTCACCGTGTCTGGGTGGATGAAGCTCTCCGTGCTTCCGCTGTCGAACAGGCAGGTCGTGGCGTGGCCGTTCACTTTGATGTCCATCATTGACTTGGACAGATGGTGCGGGCGGGCTTGGTCCAGGGTGACGGAAGCTAGTGTGTAGCTGAGCGAGTCGTTGTCATCTGCGGGCGAGGCGGTCGGACGTGGTGAGTAAAATGGCGTCTCCCACGAGGTAGGGCCCCATGAAGCACTATTGGGGTCGGTTGCCTTAATCAAAGATGGCCGCCCCCATGACTCATGTGTGGGAATGCTGGCCTCAGTTGCCCTAAACAAAGATGGCCGCCCATGACTCATGTGTGGGGATGCTGGCCTCAGTTGCCCTAAACGAAGATGGCCGCCCCCATAGTTCGCATGCGGCACTGCTGGCCTCTGAGGATCCGCTCCTGCAGGCCTTGGAGAAGTGGCCTTTCTTCAGGCAGGTTTTGCATATGGAGTTCTTGGCTGGGCAGCGCGACCTTGGGTGCTTCTCCTGGCCACAAAAAAAACAGCCGGCGGCCCGATCGCGGATGCCCGATGTCGGGGCCGGTGCCGGGGGTGGCGGGACCGGTCAGGTCCGGGACGCCGACGCAGAGGTAGGTCCCGGGGGCGGCGCTGGGAAGGGTGCTGTGGTAGGGGTCGGGCCCGAGTCCCAGGGTCGCGAGCAGTACCTGGTGAATGCTTCCTGATCTTGGTGGACCACTTCCAGGGAGATAGCGAGGGCTTCAGCTTTTTCCATGCTGAGGTCTTTAGCTTCCAGCAGTCTTTGCCGTGAGTACTCGGACCGTAGGCCTTTCAGGAATGCGTCGCGGATATTATCTTCAGTATTTTCGGCTGCCGACACCGATTTAAAGTCACAGTTCCTGGCGAGTGCATATAGCGCCTGTGAGAATTCGGCTACTGATTCTCCTGGCTGTTGCGGCCGTGATCTTAGGAGGTGCCTAGCGTACATGTAGTTTACCGGGGTCCGGTACTTCTGTTTCAGCAGGTTGATGGCGGTCTCGTAGGTAGTCATGTCCTCGATGAGAGTGTATACTCTCGGGCTCAGTTGTGCCTGCAGGACACTTAGTTTGGATGCCTGAGGGACGCTGGATTCTCTCAGGTATGATTCGAAGCAGACCAGCCAGTGTTTAAAGTCTGCGGCTGAGTTTGCTGCTCGTGGGTTCAGGTCCAGGTACGGCGGTCTGAGGGCTCGCAGCCAAGCTGGCTGGTGTGGCTGTGCTCCTGGGAGCTGCGCTGGTGGCTCCTCCGCCGGTTGTGACTCGTTGTCGGACATCATTAAATTTAGTCAATAAAATTGATATACCTATCAATTCCTCCAATAAAAGGCGAAGAGTTACGAAGGTGACTAAAGGTTTTTATTGACTAAATAACAGAGCCCACTCTCGTGGGTGATCCAATCCAAGCAGGAGGAATACCAGCCAGTCGCTCACCTTTATACCTGGCCTGGTGGGTGGAGCCAAGGCGGAGTCGGCAGTGGTCATCCCAGGTATAGCAGTGTGGCAAGAGGCGACCTCGTACCGTGATACAATAGTGGTCAGTGATACAGTTATAACGAACAGTGGTGAACAGTGCTAACTACTAACAGTGATACGATAGTGAACGTGGTTTACCACACACAGCAGACCACCAAACTATCTGGGTCATGCTTCGGATAGCAGGAGTCCAAGTGAAGATGGAATTGGACACTGGATCGGCATTGACGGTCATGAATAAGCAAGATTACAAAAGGTTATTCTCGCACTTTCCCCTGAGGGATACGGAGATTGTATTGAAAACATACACGGGGCAAATAGTATACCCCATCGGAAAGATAAAAGTAAATGTGGTCTACAATGGTAAAGAAAGTCAGGAAATGGACTTGTATGTGTTACCTGATGGAGGTCCGCCACTACTGGGATGGGAATGGATCCGGAGAATAAATGTGGACTGGCATTCCATACAAGCACTGACTGTAGATTCCTGTAAAGAGGACGACGTCAAACCTAAACGACTGTCCAAAATATTGGATGATGCTAAGGAGGTGTTCCAACAGGGACTGGGAACACTGAAAGGAATTACGGCAAACATCAAGGTTGAAGAACATGCAAACCCAAAATTTTTCAAAGCCAGGCCGGTACCTTATGCGATATGACCTGCTGTGGAAGCAGAGCTGGAAGGGCTAGAACGTTCAGGAGTACTGTCAAAGGTGGACTGGAGCAAATGGGCCACACCCATTGTTCCTGTCATGAAGCGTTCGTTGAGCAACAAGCCGGGGGAACCTGGGAAGGTTCGCATCCGTGGCGATTTCAAGATCACTGTTAATCCGGTTCTTCACACGGTGCAATAGCCGCTTCCGCGGATTGAAGATATCTTCGCTTCGCTGTCTGGCGGGAAACACTTCACCAAGATAGACCTGGCACAGGCGTACCTACAGATGGAAGTTGATGAAGCGTCACGCCAGTATCTCACGATCAACACACATAAGGGCTTATATCGGTATAATAGACTGGTTTTTGGAGTGGCATCGGTTCCAGCGATTTGGCAAAGGGCCATGGAGCAGGTATTGCAGGGAATTCCAGGCACACAATGCTACCTGGATGACATTCCGATTACAGCAGATGATGATAAGGATCACCTCGCGAATTTGGAGCAGGTGCTCACCAGATTGAAAGAATATGGGCTCAGAGTTAATCGCCAGAAATGTGAATTCTTTCAAAAGCGAATCTCGCACTGCGGCCACGTCATTGACCAGGAGGGGCTCCATAAGTCACCTGACAAGATCAAAGCTGTTGTGAAAGCTCCCGCTCCAGAAAATGTATCCCAGTTGAGGTTGTTCCTTGGGTTGGTTAACTATTACCACAAGTTTCTTCCAAATTTATCCACAGTGTTACACCCGCTGAACACTCTTTTGCAAATGGGAATACCATGGAAGTGGAGCGATGATTGTAAGCGGGCTTTTCAAAAAAGCAAGGCACTGATCACCTCTAAGGAAGTGTTGGCTCACTTTAACCCAACGCTGCCTATTCGCTTAGCTTGTGATGCCTCTCCATATGGTATCGGGGCAGTGCTCTCACATAAGTTTCCAAATGGCTTGGAAAGGCCAGTCGCATTCGCATCCAGATCATTGACCTCCGCAGAGCGCAACTATGCTCAGATAGATAGGGAGGCTCTCAGCCTCCTGTGGGGAGTTAAGAAATTTAACCATTACCTGCAAGGCCAAAAGTTTACGCTGCTGACAGATCACCAGCCGTTGGTTTCCATTTTTAACCCAAAGAAGGGTGTTCCGGTTATGACGGCGCAGAGGCTTCAGAGATGGTCCCTTTTCCTAGGGGCACATCAATATGATATCGAATTCAAAGGTACAAAGCAACATGGTAATGCTGATGGGCTGTCGCGCCTGCCACTACCTACAGCGGAAGAGGCACCGGCAGTTGACCCTGTCGAGATATTTCACTCGACCATCATCGAATGCTTACCAGTCACCAATGCGGGTATTGAGAGAGAGACCCGAAACGACCCGACACTGTCTCGGGTCTACGATTTGACAGTGAAGGGATGGCCAGCACATGGCGACCCACTGTTACCAGCATTCTCAGCCAGACGAGAACAGCTGTCCGTCTGTCAAGGAACATTGATGTATGGAACAAGGGTGATTATTCCTCCTAAATAAAGGGAGAGAGTTCTGAAGGAATTGCATGAAGGTCATCTGGGGGGAGTCAAGATGAAAAGCCTTGCTAGGGCTTATGTGTGGTGGCCAGGTATCGACAAACAAATAGAGGATCTGACTAAAAGCTGCTCAGGGTGCCAAAAAGTTCAAAACGCACCTCCAATTGCACCGCTGCATCCGTGGGAATGGCCTTCAACCCCATGGCAATGTGTGCATATCGACTTTGCAGGTCCATTCATGGATTCCATGTTTTTGATAGCAGTAGACGCACATTCTAAATGGCCAGAAGTGATTAAGATGTCGACCACTACCTCTGAAAAGACAATCGCAGTTCTAAGAACCATATTTGCAAGGAATGGATTGCCAGAACAAATATGTTCAGACAACGGACCACAGTTCGAGTCAGAAGAATTCCAGAAATTCATGAAAAAGAATGGGGTGAAACACTATACATCTGCCCCATATCATCCGGCTACAAATGGGTTGGCCGAGAGATTTGTACAAACGTTCAAAAAGGCGATAAAGGCCATGAGCGAAGACCATATTCCACTACAACACAAGGTGGACAATTTCCTGATGGCATATCGAAACGCCACGCATGCAGTGACAAATCAAAGCCCTGCCATAATGTTCTATAACAGGAGGTTGCGGTCCCGGTTGGATTTGTTAAAACCCAATGTGCGTAGGGAAGTCGAAAACAAGCAATTCCAGCACGTAAATAACAAGGCCACTCGGAGTTTCGAAATAGGACAACCAGTGTTGGCCAGGGACTATAGGAATGATAAATGACAATCCGGAACAATTCGTGCCCGACAAGGACCCTTGATGTACACGGTAGACGTTGGAGAGAACGTAATACGACGTCATGCTGACCAACTTGTGGAATCGAGAACAAGGGTCGACCCCATGTCTACGGCAGAGACACCAGTTGAAGAAGTTATTGAGCCTGTCGCATCTACCTCAGACTCGAACGTACATGATGATGTTTAATCCATAGGAGATCAAATGCACGAGTCACCCCAGCAACGAGAACCAGAGACCCCTGAAAGGCGTTATCCGGCCCGGATCAGGAGGCCTCCTCAGAGACTGAATCTTTGAACAGTTTTGTGTGAAAGTTGTATATATGTTATCCATGTAATGTTTAAATTGGGGTGTACAATGTCAAGCGAAAAGGGGAGGAATTGTAGTGTATATAACCTGTACCAGCTTAAGAGGATACCTTAAGGTGATGGACGACATTTTGATGGCTCCTGTACATTGTAGTACCGGTGGTGACCACACCGGTATATAAACCCTGTGGATGAAAGTGTATCCCAGTTCAGCCCTGACCCTCAATTACGAAAGACCTGTTCAATTATTTCTGTAGTCTGTGTCCAGTTATTCAGCATAACTACATTTGGAAACACAGACTCAACAGTCAGTACAATGGGGAGCCCCTATACTGTGAATCAGAATGGGTCAGTACAATGGGGAGCCCCAAAACAGTGAATCAGACTGGATCAGTACAATGGGGAGCTTCTATACTGTGAATCTGACTGGGTCAGTACAATGGGGAGCCCCTATACTGTGAATCAGACTGGGTCAGTACAATGGGGAGCCTCTATACTGTGAACCAGACTAGGTCAGTACAATGGGGAGCCCCTATACTGTGAATCTGACTGGGTCAGTACAATGGGGAGCCACTATATTGTGAATCAGACTGGGTCAGTACAATGGGGTGCTCCTATACTGTGAATAAGACTGGGTCAGTACAATGGGGAGCCACTTTACTGTGAATCAGACTGGGTCAGTACAATGGGGAGCTCCGATACTGTGAATCAGACTGGGTCAGTACAAGGGACAGCCCCTATAATGTGAATAATACTGATTCAGTACAATGGGGTGCTCCTATACTGTGAATCAGACTGGGTCAGTACAATGGGGAGCCACTATACTGTGAATCAGACTGGGTCAGTACAATGGGGAGCTCCGATACTGTGAATCAGACTGGGTCAGTACAAGGGACAGCCCCTATAATGTGAATCATACTGATTCAGTACAATGGGGAGCCACTATACTGTGAATCAGACTGGGTCAGTACAATGGGGAGCCCCTATACTGTGAATCAGACTGGGTCAGTACAATGGGGAGACACTATACTGTGAATCAGACTGGGTCAGTACAATGGGGAGCCTCTATACTGTGAATCAGACTGGGTCAGTACAATGGAGAGCCTCTATACGCTGAATCAGACTGGGTCAGTACAATAGCGAGCTCCTATACTGTGAATCAGACTGGGTCAGTACAATGGGGAGCCCCTATATTGTGAATCAGACTGGGTCAGTACAATGGGAAGCCCCTATATTGGGAATCAGACTGGGTCAGAACAATGGGGAGCCCCGATACTGCGAATCAGACTGGGTCAGTACAATGGGGAGCCCCTATACTGTGAATCAGACAGGGACAGTACAATGGGGAGCCCCGATACTGTGAATCAGACTGGGTCAGTACAATGGGGAGCCCCGATACTGCGAATCAGACTGGGTCAGTACAATGGAGAGACCCTATACTGTGTATCAGACTGGGTCAGTACAATGGGGAGCCCCTATACTGTGAATCAGACTGGGTCAGTACAATGGGGAGCCCCAATACTGTGAATCAGACCTGGTCAGTACAATGGGGAGCCCCTATACTGTGAATCAGACTGGGTCAGTACAATGGGGAGCCCCAATACTGTGAATCATCCAGGGTCAGTACAATGGGGAGCCCCTATACTGTGAATCAGACTGGGTCAGTACAATGGGGAGCCCCTATACTGTGAATCAGACTGGGCCACTTCAATGGGGAGACCCTATACTGTGAATCAGACTGCGTCAGTACAATGGGGAGCCCCTATACTGTGAATCAGACTGTGTCAGTACAATAGGGAGCTCAAATACTGTGAATCAGACTGGGTCAGTACAATGGAGAAGCCCTATACTGTGAATAAGACTGGGTCAGTTCAATGGGGAGCCCCTATAATGTGCATCAGACTGGGTCAGTACAATGGGGAGCCCCTATACTGTGAATCAGACTGGGTCAGTACAATGGGGAGCAACTATACTGTGAATCAGACTGGGTCAGTACAATGAGGAGCCCCTATACTGTGAATCAGACTGCGTCAGTACAATAGGGAGACTCTATACTGTGAATCAGACTGGGTCAGTACAATAGGGAGCCCCTATACTGTGAATCAGACTGGGTCAGTACAATGGGGAGTCCCTATACTGTGAATCAGTCTGGGTCAATAGAATGGGGAGCCCCTATACTGTGAATCAGACTGGGTCAGTACAATGGGGAGCCACTATTCTGTGAATCGGACTGGGTCAGTACAATGGGGAGCCCCTATATTGTGTATCAGACTGGGTCAGTACAATGGGGAGCCCCTATACTGTGAATCAGACTGGGTCAGTACAATGGGGAGCCCCTATACTGTGAAACAGACTGGGTCAGTACAATGGGGAGACCCTATACTGTGAATCAGTCTGGGTCAATGCAATGGGGAGCCCCTATACTGTGAATCAGACTGGGTCCGTACAATGGGGAGCCACTATTCTGTGAATCGGACTGGGTCAGTACAATGGGGAGCCCCTATACTGTGAATCAGACTGGGTCAGTACAATGGGGAGCCCCTATTCTGTGAATCAAACTGGGTCAGTACAATGGGGAGCCCCTATACTGTGTATCAGACTGGGTCAGTGCAATGCGGAGCCCCTATACTGTGAATCAGACTGGGTCAGTACAATGTGGAGCCCCTATATTGTGAATCAGACTTGGACAGTACAATGGGGAGCCCCTATACTGTAAATCAGCCTGAGTCAGTACAATGGGGAGCCACTTTACTGTGAATCAGACTGGGTCAGTACAATGGTGAGCTCCTATACTGTGAACCAGACAGGGTCAGTACAAGGGACAGCCCCTATACTGTGAATCAGACTGGGTCAGTACAATGGGGAGCCCCTATACTGTGAATCAGACTGGGTCAGTACAATGGGGAGCCCCTATACTGTGAACCAGACAGGGTCAGTACAAGGGACAGCCCCTATGCTGTGAATCAGACTGGGTCAGTACAATGGGGAGCCCGTATACTGTGAATTAGACTGGGTCAGTACAATGGGGAGCCCCTATACTGTGAATCAGACTGGGCCAGTTCAATGGGGAGACACTATACTGTGAGTCAGAATGGGTCCCTACAATGGGGAGCCCCTATACTGTGAATCAGACTGTGTCAGTACAACAGGGAGCCCCTATACTGTGAATCAGACTGGGTCAGTACAATGGGAAGCAACATACTGTGAATCAGATGGATTCAGTTTAATGGGGAGCCCCTATATTGTGAAACAGACTGGGCCAGTAAAATGGAGAGCCCCTATACTGTGAATCAGCCAGGGTCAGTACAATGGGGAGCCGCTATACTGTGAATCAGACTGTGTCAGTACAATAGGGAGCCCCTATACTGTGAATCAGACCGGGTCAGTACAATGGGGAGCAACATACTGTGAATCAGATGGATTCAGTTTAATGGGGAGCCCCTATACTGTGAATCAGACTGGGTCAGTACAATGGGGAGCCCCTATACTGTGAATCAGACTGGGTCAGTACAATGGGGAGCTCCTATTCTGTGAATCAGACTGGGTCAGTACAATGGGGAGCAACTATACTGTGAATCAGACTGGGTCAGTACAATGAGGAACCCCTGTACTGTGAATCAGACTGCGTCAGTACAATAGGGAGCCTCTACACTGTGAATCAGACTGGGTCAGTGTGGTAAACCACTGTCATACCTGTCTGTGTCTGTATGTGTATTCCACTAGGTACAGGTCTGGACATGCCTCGGCTGACTCCTCCCACTATTCCAGGTATATAAGTGACTACCTCCCAGTCCCTTAGTATTCTGGACGGGTCGACCACTCGAGACAAGACCTTCATTCTTTAGTTAATAAAAGCCTGATTGTTACTCGCTCAACTTCAGTCTTTTGAGTAATTGATGGCGCATCAGTCAGTACAATAGGTAACCTATTTACTGTGAATCAGACTTGGTCAGTACAATGGGAGCCCCTATACTGTGAATCAGACTGGGTCAGTACAATGGGGAGCCCCTGGACTGTGAATCAGACTGGGTCAGTACAATGGGGAGACCCTATACTGTGAATCAGTTTGGGTCAATACAATGGGGAGCCCCTATACTGTGAATCAGACTGGGTCAGTACAATGGGGAGCCACTATTCTGTGAATCGGACTGGGTCAGTAGAATGGGGAGCCCCTATACTGTGAATCAGACTGGGTCAGTACAATGGGGAGCCCCTATACTGTGAATCAGACTGGGTCAGTAAAATAGGTAACCTATTTACTGTGAATCAGATTTGGTCAGTACAATGGGAGCCCCTATACTGTGAATCAGACTGGGTCAGTACAATGAGGAGCCCCTATACTGTGAATCAGAATGCGTCAGTACAATTGGGAGCCTCTATACTGTGATTCAGACTGGGCAGTACAATAGTTAACCTATTTACTGTGAATCAGCTTTGGTCAGTACAATGGGAGCCCCTATACTGTGAATCAGACTGGGTCAGGACAATGGGGAGCCCCTATACTGTGAAACAGACTGGGTCAGTACAATGGGGAGCCCCTATGCTGTGAATCAGACTGGGTCAGTACAATGGGGAGCCCCAATACTTTGAATCAGCCAGGGTCAGTACAATGGGGAGCCGCTATACTGTGAATCAGACTGTGTCAGTACAATAGGGAGCCCCTATTCTGTGAATCAGACCGGGTCAGTACAATGGGGAGGCCCTATACTGTGAATCAGACTGGGTCAGTACAAAGGTGAGCCCCTATACTGTGAATCAGACTGGGTCAGTACAAAGGTGAGCCCCTATACTGTGAATCAGACTGGGTCAGTACAATGGGGAGCCCCTATACTGTGAATCAGCCAGGGTCAGTACAATGGGGAGCCCGTATACTGTGAATTAGACTGGGTCAGTACAATGGGGAGCCCCTATACTGTGAATCAGACTGGGCCAGTAAAATGGAGAGCCCCTATACTGTGAATCAGCCAGGGTCAGTACAATGGGGAGCCGCTATACTGTGAATCAGACTGTGTCAGTACAATAGGGAGCCCCTATTCTGTGAATCAGACCGGGTCAGTACAATGGGGAGCAACATACTGTGAATCAGATGGATTCAGTTTAATGGGGAGCCCCTATACTGTGAATCAGACTGGGTCAGTACAATGGGGAGCCCCTATACTGTGAATCAGACTGGGTCAGTACAATGGGGAGCTCCTATACTGTGAATCAGACTGGGTCAGTACAATAGGGAGCCTCTACACTGTGAATCAGACTGGGTCAGTACAATAGGTAACCTATTTACTGTGAATCAGACTTGGTCAGTACAATGGGAGCCCCTATACTGTGAATCAGACTGGGTCAGTACAATGGGGAGCCCCTGGACTGTGAATCAGACTGGGTCAGTACAATGGGGAGACCCTATACTGTGAATCAGTCTGGGTCAGTTCAATGGGGAGCCCCTATACTGTGAATCAGACTGGGTCAGTACAATAGGTAACCTATTTACTGTGAATCAGATTTGGTCAGTACAATGGGAGCCCCTATACTGTGAATCAGACTGGGTCAGTACAATGAGGAGCCCCTATACTGTGAATCAGAATGCGTCAGTACAATTGGGAGCCTCTATACTGTGAATCAGACTGGGTCAGTACAATAGTTAACCTATTTACTGTGAATCAGATTTGGTCAGTACAATGGGAGCCCCTATACTGTGAATCAGACTGGGTCAGGACAATGGGGAGCCCCTATACTGTGAAACAGACTGGGTCAGTACAATGGGGAGCCCCTATGCTGTGAATCAGACTGGGTCAGTACAATGGGGAGCCCCAATACTTTGAATCAGGCTGGTTCAGTACAATGGGGAGCCCCTATACTGTGAATCAGACTGGGTCAGTACAAAGGTGAGCCCCTATACTGTGAATCAGACTGGGTCAGTACAATGGGAAGCCCCTATACTGTGAATCAGACTGGGTCAGTAAAATGGAGAGCCCCTATACTGTGAATCAGCCAGGGTCAGTACAATGGGGAGCCCGTATACTGTGAATTAGACTGGGTCAGTACAATGGGGAGCCCCTATACTGTTAATCAGACTGGGCCAGTAAAATGGAGAGCCCCTATACTGTGAATCAGCCAGGGTCAGTACAATGGGGAGCCGCTATACTGTGAATCAGACTGTGTCAGTACAATAGGGAGCCCCTATTCTGTGAATCAGACCGGGTCAGTACAATGGGGAGCAACATACTGTGAATCAGATGGATTCAGTTTAATGGGGAGCCCCTATACTGTGAATCAGACTGGGTCAGTACAATGGGGAGCCCCTATACTGTGAATTAGACTGGGTCAGTACAATGGGGAGCTCCTATACTGTGAATCAGACTGGGTCAGTACAATGGGGAGCAACTATACTGTGAATCAGACTGGGTCAGTACAATAGGTAACCTATTTACTGTGAATCAGACTTGGTCAGTACAATGGGAGCCCCTATACTGTGAATCAGACTGGGTCAGTACAATGGGGAGCCCCTGGACTGTGAATCAGACTGGGTCAGTACAATGGGGAGACCCTATACTGTGAATCAGTCTGGGTCAATACAATGGGGAGCCCCTATACTGTGAATCAGACTGGGTCAGTACAATGGGGAGCCACTATTCTGTGAATCGGACTGGGTCAGTAGAATGGGGAGCCCCTATACTGTGAATCAGACTGGGTCAGTTCAATGGGGAGCCCCTATACTGTGAATCAGACTGGGTCAGTACAATAGGTAACCTATTTACTGTGAATCAGATTTGGTCAGTACAATGGGAGCCCCTATACTGTGAATCAGACTGGGTCAGTACAATGAGGAGCCCCTATACTGTGAATCAGAATGCGTCAGTACAATTGGGAGCCTCTATACTGTGAATCAGACTGGGTCAGTACAATAGTTAACCTATTTACTGTGAATCAGATTTGGTCAGTACAATGGGAGCCCCTATACTGTGAATCAGACTGGGTCAGTACAATGGGGAGCCCCTATACTGTGAAACAGACTGGGTCAGTACAATGGGGAGACCCTATACTGTGAATCAGTCTGGGTCAATACAATGGGGAGCCCCTATACTGTGAATCAGACTGGGTCAGTACAATGGGGAGCCACTATTCTGTGAATCGGACTGGGTCAGTACAATGGGGAGCCCCTATACTGTGAATCAGACTGGGTCAGTACAATGGGGAGCCCCTATATTGTGAATCAGGCTGGGTCAGAACAATGGCGAGCCCCTATACTGTGAATCAGACTGGGTCAGTACAATGGGGAGCCCCTATACTGTGAATCAGACTGGGTCAGTACAATGTGGAGCCCCTATATTGTGAATCAGACTTGGAGAGTACAATGGGGAGCCCCTATACTGTAAATCAGCCTGGGTCAGTACAATGGGGAGCAACTTTACTGTGAATCAGTCTGGGTAAGTACAATGGTGAGCTCCTATACTGTGAATCAGACTGGGTCAGTACAAGGGACAGCCCCTATATTGTGAATCAGACTGGGTCAGTACAATGGGGAGCCCCTATACTGTGAATCAGACTGGGTCAGTACAATGGGGAGCCCCTATGCTGTGAATCAGACTGGGTCAGTACAATGGGGAGCCCCAATACTGTGAATCAGACTGGTTCAGTACAATGGGGAGCCCCTATACTGTGAATCAGACTGGGTCAGTACAAAGGTGAGACCCTATACAGTGAATCAGACTGGGTCAGTACAAAGGTGAGACCCTATACTGTGATTCAGACTGAGTCAGTAAAATGGAGAGCCCCTATACTGTGAATCAGCCAGGGTCAGTACAATGGGGAGCCCGTATACTGTGAATCTGACTGGGTCAGTACAATGGGGAGCCCCTATACTGTGAATCAGACTGGGCCAGTTCAATGGGGAGACACTATACTGTGAGTCAGAATGGGTCCCTACAATGGGGAGCCCCTATACTGTGAATCAGACCGGGTCAGTACAATGGGGAGCAACATACTGTGAATCAGATGGATTCAGTTTAATGGGGAGCCCCTATACTGTGAAACAGACTGGGCCAGTAAAATGGAGAGCCCCTATACTGTGAATCAGCCAGGGTCAGTACAATGGGGAGCCGCTATACTGTGAATCAGACTGGGTCAGTACAATGGGGAGCCCCTATACTGTGAATCAGACTGGGCCAGTTCAATGGGGAGCCCCTATACTGTGAATCAGACCGGGTCAGTACAATGGGGAGCAACATACTGTGAATCAGATGGATTCAGTTTAATGGGGAGCCCCCATACTGTGAATCAGACTAGGTCAGTACAATGGGGAGCCCCTACACTGTGAATCAGACTGGGTCAGCACAATGGGGAGCTCCTATACTGTGAATCAGACTGGGTCAGTACAATGGGGAGCAACTATCCTGTGAATCAGACTGGGTCAGTACAATGAGGAGCCCCTATACTGTGAATCAGACTGCGTCAGTACAATAGGGAGCCTCTACACTGTGAATCAGACTGGGTCAGTCCAATGGGGAGCCCCAATACTGTGAATCAGGCTGGTTCAGTACAATGGGGAGCCCCGATACTGTGAATCAGACTGGGTCAGTACAAAGGTGAGCCCCTATACTGTGAATCAGACTGGGTCAGCACAATGGGAAGCCCCTATACTGTGAATCAGACTGGGTCAGTAAAATGGAGAGCCCCTATACTGTGAATCAGCCAGGGTCAGTACAATGGGGAGCCCGTATACTGTGAATCAGACTGGGTCAGTACAATGGGGAGACACTATCCTGTGAGTCAGAATGGGTCCCTGCAATGGGGAGCCCCTATACTGTGAATCAGACTGTGTCAGTACAATAGGGAGCCCCTATACTGTGAATCAGACCGGGTCAGTACAATGGGGAGCAACATACTGCGAATCAGATGGATTCAGTTTAATGGGGAGCCCCTATACGGTGAAACAGACTGGGCCAATAAAATGGAGAGCCCCTATACTGTGAATAAGCCAGGGTCAGTACAATGGGAAGCCCCTATTCTGTGAATCAGACTGGGTCAGTACAATGGGGAGCCCCTATACTGTGAATCAGACTGGGTCAGTACAATGAGGAGCCCCTATACTGTGAATCAGACTGCGTCAGTACAATAGGGAGCCTCTATACTGTGAATCAGACTGGGTCAGTACAATAGGTAACCTATTTACTGTGAATCAGACTTGGTCAGTACAATGGGAGCCCCTATAATGTGAATGAGACTGTGTCAGTACAATGGGGAGCCCCTATACTGTGAATCAGACTGGGTCAGTACAATGGGGAGACCCTATACTGTGAATCAGTCTGGGTCAATACAATGGGGAGCCCCTACACTGTGAATCAGACTGGGACAGTACAATGGCGAGCCACTATTCTGTGAATCGGACTGGGTCAGTACAATGGGGAGCCCCTATACTGTGAATCAGACTGGGTCAGTACAATGGGGAGCCCCAATATTGTGAATCAGACTGGGTCAGAACATTGGCGAGCCCCTATACTGTGAATCAGACTGGGTCAGTACAATGGGGAGCCCCTATTCTGTGAATCAAACTGGGTCAGTACAATGGGGAGCCCCTATAATGTGTATCATACTGGGACAGTACAATGGGGAGCCCCTATACTGTGAATCAGCCTGGGTCAGTACAATGGGGAGCTCCTATACTGTGAATCAGACTGGGTCAGTACAAGGGACAGCCCCTACACTGTGAATCAGACTGGGTCAGTACAATGGGGAGCCCCTATACTGTGAATCAGACTGGGTCAGTACAATGGGGAGCCCCTATGCTGTGAATCAGACTGGGTCAGTACAATGGGGAGCCCCAATACTTTGAATCAGACTGGGTCAGTACTAAGGTGAGCCCCTATACTTTGAATCAGACTGGGTCAGTAAAATGGAGAGCACCTATACTGTGAATCAGCCAGGGTCAGTACAATGGGGAGCCCGTATACTGTGAATCAGACTGGGTCAGTACAATGGGGAGCCCCTATACTGTGAATCAGACTTGGTCAGTTCAATGGACAGCCCCTATACTGTGAATCAGAGTCGGTCAGTACAATGGGGTGCTCCAATACTGTGAATCAGACTGGGTCAGTACAATGGGGAGCCACTATACTGTGAATCAGACTGGGTCAGTACAATGGGGAGCTCCTTTACTGTGAATCAGACTGGGTCAGTACAATGGGGAGCCACTATACTGTGAATCAGAATGGGTCAGTACAATGAGGAGCCCCTATATTGTGAATCAGACAGCGTCAGTACAAAAGGGAGCCTCTATACTGTGAATCAGACTTGGTCAGTACAATGGGGAGCCCCTATACTGTGAATCAGACTGGGTCAGTACAATGGGGAGCCCCTATACTGTGAATCAGACTGGGTCAGTACAATGGGGAACCTCTTTACTGTGAATCAGACTTGGTCAGTACAATGGGGAGCCCCTATACTGTGAATCAGACTGGGTCAGTACAATGGGGAGCCCCTATACTGTGAATCAGACTGGGTCAGTACAATGGGGAGACCCTATACTGTGAAGCAGTCTGGGTCAATACAATGGGGAGCCGCTATACTGTGAATCAGACTGGGTCAGTACAATGGGGAGCCACTATTCTGTGAATCAGACTGTGTCATTAAAATGGGGAGCCTCTCTGCTGTGAATCAGGCTGCGTCAGTACAATGGGGAGCCCCTATATTGTGAATCAGACTGGGTCAGTACAATGGGGAGCCCCTATACTGTGAATCAGACTGGGTCAGTACAATGGGGAGCCCCTATACTGTGATTCAGACTGGGTCAGTGCAATGGGAGCCCCTATATTGTGAATCAGACTGGGACAGTACAATGGGGAGCCCCTATACTGTGAATCAGCCTGGGTCAGTACAATGAGGTGCTCCTATATTGTGAATCAGACTGGGTCAGTACAATGGGGAGCCACTTTACTGTGAATCAGACTGGGTCAGTACAATGGGGAGCTCCTACACTGTGAATCAGACTGGATCAGTACAAGGGGCAGCCCCTATACTGTGAATCAGACTGGGTCAGTACAATGGGGTGCTCCTATACTGTGAATCAGACTGGGTCAGTACAATGGAGAGCCACTGTGCTGTGAATCAGACTGGGTCAGTACAATGGGGAGCTCCAATACTGTGAATCCGACTGGGTCAGTACAATGTGGAGCCACTATACTGTGAATCAGACTGGGTCAGTACAATGGGGAGCCCCTAGACTGTGAATCAGACTGGGTCAGTACAATGGGGAGCCACTATACTGTGAATCAGACTGGGTCAGTACAATGGGGAGCCTCTATACTGTGAATCAGACTGGGTCAGTACAATGGGGAGCCTCTATACTGTGAACCAGACTCGGTCAGTACAATGGGGAGCCCCTATACTGTGAATCTGACCGGGTCAGTACAATGGGGAGCCCCTATATTGTGAATCAGACTGGGTCAGTAGAAGGGACAGCCCCTATAATGTGAGTCATACTGATTCAGTACAATGGGGTGCTCCTGCACTGTGAATCAGACTGGGTCAGTACAATGGGGTGTCCCTATACTGTGAATCAGACTGGGTCAGTACAATGGGGAGCCCGAATACTGTCAATCAGACTTGGGCAGTACAATGGGGAGCCTCTATACTGTGAATCAGACTGGGTCAGTAAAATGGAGAGCCCCTATACTGTGAATCATCTAGGGTCAGTACAATGGGGAGCCCCTATACTGTGAATCAGACTGGGCCAGTTCAATGGGGAGAACCTAGACTGTGAATCAGACTGGGTCAGTACAATGGGGAGCCCCTATACTGTGAATCAGACTGTGTCAGTACAATAGGGAGCTCAAATACTGTGAATCAGACTGGTTCAGTACAATGGAGAGCCCCTACACTGTGAATCAGACTGGGTCAGTACAATGGGGAGCAAGATACTGTGAATCAGATGGATTCAGTTCAATGGGGAGCCTCTGCAATGTGAATCAGACTGGGTCAGTACAATGGGGAGCCCCTATACTGTGAATCAGACTGGGCCAGTTCAATGGGGAGACCCTAGACTGTGAATCAGACTGGGTCAGTACAATGGGGAGCCCCTATACTGTGAATCAGACTGTGTCAGTACAATAGGGAGCTCAAATACTGTGAATCAGACTGGTTCAGTACAATGGAGAGCCCCTACACTGTGAATCAGACTGGGTCAGTACAATGGGGAGCAAGATACTGTGAATCAGATGGATTCAGTTCAATGGGGAGCCTCTGCAATGTGAATCAGACTGGGTCAGTACAATGGGGAGCCCCTATACTGTGAATCAGACTGGGTCAGTACAATGGGAAGCCCCTATAATGTGAATCAGACTGGGTCAGTACAGTGGGTAGCCCCTATACTGTGAATCAGACTGGGTCAGTACGATGGGGAAACCCTATACTGTGAATAAGACTGGGACAGTACAATGGGGAGCCCCTACACTCTGAATCAGACTGGGTCAGTACAATGGGGAGCCCTTATAATGTGAATCAGACTGGGTCAGTACAGTGGGGTGCCCCTATACTGTAAATCAGACTGGGTCAGTACAAAGGGGAGCCTCTATACTGTGAATCAGACTGGGTCAGTACAATGGGGAGCCCCTGTAATGTGAATTAGACTGCGTCAGTGAAATGGAGAGCCCTTACACTGCGAATCAGACTGGGACAATATACTGGGGTACCCATATAATGTGAATCAGACTGGGACAGTACAATTGAGAGCCCCTATACTGTGAATCAGACCAGGTCAGTGCAATGGGGAGCCCCTATACTGTGAATCAGACTGGGTCAGTGCAATGTAGAGCTTCTATATTGTGAATCAGACTGGGTCAGTACAATGTGGAGCCCCTATACTGTGAATCAGACCAGGTCAGTACAATGTGGAGCCCCTATACTGTGAATCACACTGGGTCAGTACAATGGGGAGATCCTATACTGTGAATCAGACTGGGTCAGTACAATGGGGAGCCCCTATACTGTGAATCAGACTGGGTCAGTGCAATGGAGAGCCCCTATACTGTGAATCAGACCAGGTCAGTACAATGTGGAGCCCCTATACTGTGAATCAGACTAGGTCAGTACAATGGGGAGTCCCTATGCTGTGAATCAGACTTGCTCAGTACAATGGGACCACCTATGCTGTGAATCAGACTAGGTCAGTACAATGGGGAGTCCCTATACTGTGAATCAGACTTGCTCAGTACAATGGGGAGCCCCTATACTGTGAATCAGACTTGCTCAGTACAATGGGGACCACCTATGCTGTGAATCAGACTTGCTCAGTACAATGGGACCACCCATACTGTGAATCAGACTAGGTCAGTACAATGGAGAGCACATATAGTGTGATTCAGACTGGGTCAGTACAAATGGGGAGCCCCTAAACTGTGAGTCAGACTGGGTCAGTACAACGGGGAGCCGCCATACTGTGAATCAAACTGGGTCAGTACAATAGAGAGCCCCTATACTGTGAATCAGACTGGGTCAGTTCAATGGGGAGCCCCTATACTGTGAATCAGACTGGGTCAGTACAATGGGGAGCCCCTATACTGTGAATCAGACTGGGTCAATACAATGGGGAGCCCCTGTACTGTGAATCAGACTGGGTCAGTACAATGGGGAGCCCTAGATTGTGAATCAGACTGGGTCAGTACATTGGGGAGCACGTATATTGTGAATCAGACTGGGTCAGGACACTGGGGAGCCCCTATTCTGTGAATCAGACTGGGTCAGTACAATGGGGAGCCCCTATACTGTGAGTCAGACTGGGTCAGTACAATGGGGAGCCCCTATATTGTGAATCAGACTGGTTCAGTAAAATGGGGATCCCCTATACTGTGAATCAGACTGGGTCAGTACAATCAGGATCCGCGAAACTGTGAATCAGACTGGGACAGTACAATGGGGAGCCCCTATATTGTGAATCAGACTGGGTCAGTACAATGGGGAGCCCCTATACTGTGAATCAGACTGGGTCAGTGCAATGGGGAGCCCCTATACTGTGATTCAGACTGGGTCAGTACAATGGGGAGCCCCTATATTGTGAATCAGAATGGGACAGTACAATGGGGAGCCCCTATACTGTGAATCAGCCTGGGTCAGTACAATGAGCTGCTCCTATATTGTGAATCAGACTGGGTCAGTACAATGGGGAGCCACTTTACTGTGAATCAGACTGGGTCAGTACAATGGGGAGCTCCTACACTGTGAATCAGACTGGATCAGTACAAGGGGCAGCCCCTATACTGTGAATCAGACTGGGTCAGTACAATGGGGTGCTCCTATACTGTGAATCAGACTGGGTCAGTACAATGGAGAGCCACTATACTGTGAATCAGACTGGGTCAGAACAATGGGGAGCTCCAATACTGTGAATCCGACTGGGTCAGTACAATGTGGAGCCACTATACTGTGAATCAGACTGGGTCAGTACAATGGGGAGCCCCTATACTGTGAATCAGACTGGGTCAGTACAATGGGGAGCCTCTATACTGTGAATCAGACTGTGTCAGTACAATGGAGAGCTCCTATATTGTGAATCAGACTGGGTCAGTACAATGGGGAGCCCCTTTTCTGTGAATCAGACTGGGTCAGTACAATGGGGAGCCTCTATACTGTGAACCAGACTCGGTCAGTACAATGGGGAGCCCCTATACTGTGAATCTGACCGGGTCAGTACAATGGGGAGCCCCTATATTGTGAATCAGACTGGGTCAGTACAAGGGACAGCCCCTATAATGTGAGTCATACTGATTCAGTACAATGGGGTGCTCCTGCACTGTGAATCAGACTGGGTCAGTACAATGGGGAGCCCCTATACTGTGAATCAGACTGGGTCAGTACAATGGGGAGCCCCAATACTGTCAATCAGACTTGGTCAGTACAATGGGGAGCCCCTATACTGTGAATCAGACTGGGTCAGTAAAATGGAGAGCCCCTATACTGTGAATCATCTAGGGTCAGTACAATGGGGAGCCCCTATACTGTGAATCAGACTGGGTCAGGACAATGGGGAGCCCCTGTACTGTGAATCAGACTGGGCCAGTTCAATGGGGAGACCCTATACTGTGAATCAGACTGGGTCAGTACAATGGGGAGCCCCTATACTGTGAATCAGACTGTGTCAGTACAATGGGGAGCCCCTATATTGTGAATCAGACTGGGTCAGTACAATGGGGAGCCCCTATACTGTGAATCAGACTGGGTCAGCACAATCAGGATCCGTGAAACTGTGAATCAGACTGGGACAGTACAATGGGGTGCCCCTATATTGTGAATCAGACTGGGTCAGTACAATGGGGAGCTCCAATACTATGTATCAGGCTGGTTCAGTACAATGGGAAGCCCCTATACTGTGAATCAGACTGGGTCATTGCAATGGGGAGCCCCTATACTGTGAATCAGACTGGGTCAGTACAATGGGGAGCCCCAATACTGTGAATCAGGCTGGTTCAGTACAATGGGGAGCCCCTATACTGTGAATCAGACTGTGTCAGTACAATGGTGAGCCCCTATACTGTGAATCAGACTGGGTCAGTACAATGGGAAGCCCCTATATTGTGAATCAGACTGGGTCAGTAAAATGGAGAGCCCCTACACTGTGAATCAGCCAGGGTCAGTCCAATGGGGAGCCCCTATACTGTGAATCAGACTGGGTCAGTTCAATGGGGAGCCTCTATACTGTGAATCAGACTGGGCCAGCTCAATGGGGAGACACTATACTGTGAGTCAGACTGGGTCACTACATTGGGGAGCCCCTATACTGTGAATCAGACTGTGTCAGTACAATAGGGAGCCCCTATACTGTGAATCAGACCAGATCAGTACAATGGGGAGCAACATGCTGTGAATCAGATGGATTCAGTTTAATGGGGAGCCCCTATACTGTGAATCAGACTGGGTCAGTACAATGGGGAGCCCCTATACTGTGAATCAGACTGGGTCAGTACAATGGACAGCCCCTATACTGTGAATCAGACTGGGTCAGTACAATGGGGTGCTCCTATACTGTGAATCAGACTGGGTCAGTACAATGGGGAGCTACTATACTGTGAATCAGACTGCGTCAGTACAATAGGGAGCCTCTATACTGTGAATCAGACTGGTCAGTACAATAGGTAACCTATTTACTGTGAATCAGACTGGGTCAGTACAACGGGGAGACCTTATAATGTGAATCAGTCTGGGTCAATACAATGGGGAGTCCCTATACTGTGAATCAGACTGGGTCAGTACAATGGGGAGCCACTATACTGTGAATCAGACTGGGTCAGTACAATGGGGAGCCCTTATAATGTGAATCAGACTGGGTCAGTACAGTGGGGTGCCCCTATACTGTAAATCAGACTGGGTCAGTACAAAGGGGAGCCTCTATACTGTGAATCAGACTGGGTCAGTACAATGGGGAGCCCCTGTACTGTGAATTAGACTGCGTCAGTGAAATGGAGAGCCCTTACACTGCGAATCAGACTGGGACAATATACTGGGGTGCCCATATACTGTGAATCAGACTTGGTCAGTGCAATGGAGAGCTTCTATAGTGTGAATCAGACTGGGTCAGTGCAATGTGGATCCCCTATAATGTGAATCATACTTGCTCAGTACAATGGGGATCCACTCTACTGTGAATCAGAGTAGGTCAGTACAATGGAGAGCACATATAGTGTGATTCAGATTGGGTCAGTACAAATGGGGAGCCCCTAAACTATGAGTCAGACTGGGTCAGTACAACGGGGAGCCGCCATACTGTGAATCAAACTGGGTCAGTACAATAGAGAACCCCGATACTGTGAATCAGACTGGGCCAGTTCAATGGGGAGCCCCTATACTGTGAATCAGACTGGGTCAGTAAAATGGGGAGCCCCTATACTGTGAATCAGACTGGGTCAATACAATGGGGAGCCCCTATACTGTGAATCAGACTGGGTCAGTACAATGGGGAGCCCCTAGATTGTGAATCAGACTGGGTCAGTACATTGGGGAGCACGTATATTGTGAATCAGACTGGGTCAGGACACTGGGGAGCCCCTATTCTGTGAATCAGACTGGGTCAGTACAATGGGGAGCCCCTATATTGTGAATCAGACTGGGTCAGTAAAATGGGGAGCCCCTATACTGTGAATCAGACTGAGTCAGTACAATCAGGATCCGCGAAACTGTGAATCAGACTGGGACAGTACAATGGGGAGCCCCTATATTGTGAATCAGACTGGGTCAGTACAATGGGGAGCCCCAATACTTTGAATCAGGCTGGTTCAGTACAATGGGGAGTCCCTATACTGTGAATCAGACTGGGTCAGTACAATGGGGAGCCCCTAGACTGTGAATCAAACTGGGTCAGTACAATGGGGAGCCCCAATACTGTGAATCAGACTGGGTCAGTACAATGGTGAGCCCCTATACTGTGAATCAGACTGGGTCAGTACAATCAGAAGCCCCTATACTGTGAATCAGACTGGGTCAGTACAATAGGGAGCCGCTATACTGTGAATCAGGCCGGGTCAGTACAATGGGGATCAACATACTGTGAATCAGACTGGGTCAGTACAAAGGTGAGCCTCTATACTGTGAATCAGACTAGGTCAGTACAATGGGAAGCCCCTATACTATGAATCAGACTGGGTCAGTAGAATGGAGAGCCCCTATCCTGTGAATCAGCCAGGGTCAGTAAAATGGGGAGCCCGTATACTGTGAATCAGACTGGGTCAGTACAATGGGGAGCCCCTATACTGTGAATCAGACTGGGCCAGTTCAATGGGGAGACACTATACTGTGAGTCAGAATGGGTCCCTACAATGGGGAGCCCCTATACTGTGAATCAGACTAGGATTGTACAATGGGGAGCCCCTATGCTGTGAATCAGAGTGGGTCAGTACAATGGGGAGATCCAATACTGTGAATCAGACTGGGTCAGTACAATGGGGAGCCCCTATACTGTGAAACAGACTTGCTCATTACAATGGGGACCACCTATGCTGTGAATCAGACTCGGTCAGTTCAATGGGGAGCCCCTATACTCTGAATCAGACTTGGTCAGTACAATGGAGAGCTTCTATAGTGTGAATCAGACTGGGTCAGTACAATGTGGATCCCCTATACTGTGAATCAGACGTGGTCAGTACAATGGGGATCCGCTATACTGTGAATCAGACTAGGTCAGTACAATGGAGAGCACATACAGTGTGATTCAGAGTGGGTCAGTACAAATGGGGAGCCCCTAAACTGTGAGTCAGACTGGGTCAGTACAATGGGGAGCCGCCATACTGTGAATCAAACTGGGTCAGTACAATAGAGAGACCCTATACTGTGAATAAGACTGGGTCTGTTCAATGGGGAGCCCCTATACTGTGAATCAGACTGGGTCAGTACAATGGGGAGCCCCTATACTGTGAATCAGACTGGGTCAATACAATGGGGAGCCCCTATACTGTGAATCAGACTGGGTCAGTACAATGGGGAGCCCCTAGATTGTGAATCAGACTGGGTCAGTACAATGGGGAGCACTTATATTGTGAATCAGACTGGGTCAGGACACTGGGGAGCCCCTATTCTGTGAATCAGACTCGGACAGTACAATGGGGAGCCCCTATACTGTGAGTCAGACTGGGTCAGTACAATGGGGAGCCCCTATATTGTGAATCAGACTGGTCAGTACAATGGGGAGCCCCTATACTGTGAATCAGACGGGGTCAGTACAATCAGGATCCGCGAAACTGTGAATCAGACTGGGACAGTACAATGGGGAGCCCCTATATTTTGAATCAGACAGGGTCAGTACAATGGGGAGCCCCAATACTATGAATCAGGCTGGTTCAGTACAATGGGGAGCCCCTATACTGTGAATCAGACTGGGTTAGTACAATGGGGAGCCCCTATACTGTGAATCAGACTGGGTCTGTACAATGGGAAGCCCCTATACTGTGAATCAGACTGGGTCAGTAAAATGGAGAGCCCCTATACTGTGAAGCAGCCAGGGTCAGTACAATGGGGAGCCCCTATACTGTGACTCAGACTGGGGCAGTACAATGGGGAGCCTCTATACTGTGAATCAGACAGGGCCAGTTCAATGGGGAGACACTATACTGTGAGTCAGAGTGGGTCACTACATTGGGGAGCCACTATACTGTGAATTAGACTGTGTCAGTACAATAGGGAGCCCCTATACTGTGAATCAGACCGGGAGAGTACAATGGGGAGCAACATACTGTGAATCAGATGGATTCAGTTTAATGGGGAGCCCCGATACTGTGAATCAGACTGGGTCAGTACAATGGGGAGCCCCTATACTGTGAATCAGACTGGGTCAGTACAATGGACAGCCCCTATACTGTGAATCAGACTTGGTCAGTGCAATGGGGTGCTCCTATACTGTGAATCAGACTGGGTCAGTACAATGGGGAGCCACTATACTGTGAATCAGACTGGGTCAGTACAATGGTGAGCCCCTATACTGTGTATCAGACTGGGTCAGTGGAATGGGGAGCCCCTATACTGTGAATCAGACTGGGTCAGTACAATGTGGAGCCCCTATATTGTGAATCAGACTGGGTCAGTACAATGGGCTGCCCCTATGCTGTGAATCAGACTGGGTCAGTACAATGGGGAGCCCCAATACTGTGAATCAGGCTGGTTCAGTACAATGGGGAGCCCCTATACTGTGAATCAGACTGGGTCAGTACAAAGGTGAGCCCCTATACTGTTATTCAGACTGGGTCAGTACAATGGGAAGCCCCTCTACTATGAATCAGACTGGGTCAGTAGAATGGAGAGCCCCTATCCTGTGAATCAGCCAGGGTCAGTACAATGGGGAGCCCGTATGCTGTGAATCAGACTGGGTCAGTACAATGGGGAGCCCCTATACTGTGAATCAGACTGGGCCAGTTCAATGGGGAGACACTATACTGTGAGTCAGAATGGGTCCTTACAATGTGGAGCCCCTATACTGTGAATCAGACTGTGTCAGTACAATAGGGAACCCCTATACTGTGAATCAGACCGGGTCAGTACAATGGGGAGCCCCTATGCTGTGAATCAGAGTGGGTCAGTACAATGGGGAGATCCTACACTGTGAATCAGACTGGGTCAGTACAATGGGGAGCCCCTATACTGTGAATCAGACTTGCTCAGTACAATGGGGACCACCTATGCTGTGAATCAGACTTGGTCAGTTCAATGGGGAGCCCCTATACTGTGAATCAGACTTGGTCAGTACAATGGAGAGCTTCTATAGTGTGAATCAGACTGGGTCAGTACAATGTGGATCCCCGATACTGTGAATCAGACTTGCTCAGTACAATGGGGAGCCGCTATACTGTGAATCAGACTGGGTCAATACAATGGGGAGCCCCTATACTGTGAATCAGACTGGGTCAGTACAATGGGGAGCCCCTAGATTGTGAATCAGACTGGGTCAGTACAATTGGGAGCACTTATATTGTGAATCAGACTGGGTCAGGACACTGGGGAGCCCCTATTCTGTGAATCAGACTGGGACAGTACAATGGGGAGCCCCTATACTGTGAGTCAGACTGGGTCAGTACAATGGGGAGCCCCAGTATTGTGAATCAGACTGGTCAGTACAATGGGGAGCCCCTATACTGTGAATCAGACGGGGTCAGTACAATGGGGAGCCCCTAGATTGTGAATCAGACTGGGTCAGTACAATGGGGAGCACTTATATTGTGAATCAGACTGGGTCAGTACACTGGGGAGCCCCTATTCTGTGAATCAGACTGGGACAGTACAATGGGGAGCCCCCAGATTGTGAATCAGACTGGTCAGTACAATGGGGAGCCCCTATACTGTGAATCAGACTGGTTCAGTACAATCAGGATCCGCGAAACTGTGAATCAGACTGGGACAGTACAATGGGGAGCCCCTATATTGTGAATCAGACTGGGTCAGTACAATGGGGAGCCCCAATACTATGAATCAGGCTGGTTCAGCACAATGGGGAGCCCCTATACTGTGAATCAGACTGGGTCAGTACAATGGGAAGCCCCTATACTGTGAATCAGACTGGGTCAGTAAAATGGAGAGCCCCTATACTGTGAATCAGCCAGGGTCAGTACAATGGGGAGCCCCTATACTGTGAATCAGACTGGGACAGTACAATGGGGAGACACTATACTCTGAGTCAGAGTGGGTCACTACATTGGGGAGCCCCTATACTGTGAATCAGACTGTGTCAGTACAATAGGGAGCCCCTATACTGTGAATCAGACCGGGTCAGTACAATGGGGAGCAACATACTGTGAATCAGATGGATTCAGTTTAATGGGGAGCCCCGATACTGTGAATCAGACTGGGTCAGTACATTGGGGAGCCCCTATACTGTGAATCAGACTGGGTCAGTACAATGGACAGCCCCTATACTGTGAATCAGACTGGGTCAGTACAATGGGGTGCTCCTATACTGTGAATCAGACTGGGTCAGTACAATGGGGAGCCACTATACTGTGAATCAGACTGGGTCAGTACAATGGGGAGCCCCTATTCTGTGAATCAAACTGGGTCAGTAGAATGGTGAGCCCCTATACTGTGTATCAGACTCGGTCAGTGCAATGGGGAGCCCCTATACTGTGAATCAGACTGGGTCAGTACAATGTGGAGCCCCTATATTGTGAATCAGACTGGGACAGTACAATGGGGAGCCCCTATTCTGTGAATCAGCCTGGGTCAGTACAATGGGGTGCTCCTATACTGTGAATCGGACTGGGTCAGTACAATGTGGAGCCACTTTACTGTGAATCAGACTGGGTCAGTACAATGGGGAGCTCCTATACTGTGAACCAGACTGGGTCAGTACAATGGGGAGCCCCATTACTGTGAATCAGGCTGCTTCAGTACAATGGGGAGCCCCTATACTGTGAATCAGACTGGGTCAGTACAAAGGTGAGCCCCTATACTGTGAATCAGACTGGGTCAGTACAATGGGAAGCCCCTATACTATGAATCAGACTGGGTCAGTAGAATGGAGAGCCCCTATCCTGTGAATCAGCCAGGGTCAGTACAATGGGGAGCCCGTATACTGTGAATCAGATTGGGTCAGTACAATGGGGAGCCCCTATACTGTGAATCAGACTGGGCCAGTTCAATGGGGAGACACTATACTGTGAGTCAGAATGGGTCCCTACAATGGGGAGCCCCTATACAGTGAATCAGACTGTGTCAGTACAATAGGGAGCCCCTATACTGTGAATCAGACCGGGTCAGTACAATGGGGAGCCCCTATGCTGTGAATCAGAGTGGGTCAGTACAATGGGGAGCCCCTATACTGTGAATCAGACTTGCTCAGTACAATGGGGACCACCTATGCTGTGAATCAGACTGGGTCAGTTCAATGGGGAGCCCCTATACTGTGAATCAGACTTGGTCAGTACAATGGAGAGCTTCTATAGTGTGAATCAGACTGGGTCAGTACAATGTGGATCCCCTATACTGTGAATCATACTTGCTCAGTACAATGGGGAGCCGCTATACTGTGAATCAGACTGGGACAATACAATGGGGAGCCCCTATACTGTGAATCAGACTGGGTCAGTACAATGGGGAGCCCCTAGATTGTGAATCAGACTGGGTCAGTACAATGGGGAGCACTTATATTGTGAATCAGACTGGGTCAGGACACTGGGGAGCCCCTATTCTGTGAATCAGACTGGGACAGTACAATGGGGAGCCCCTATACTGTGAGTCAGACAGGGTCAGTACAATGGGGAGTCCCTAAACTGTGAGTCAGACTGGTCAGTACAATGGGGAGCCGCCATACTGTGAATCAAACTGGGTCAGTACAATAGAGAGACCCTATACTGTGAATAAGACTGGGTCTGTTCAATGGGGAGCCCCTATACTGTGAATCAGACTGGGTCAGTACAATGGGGAGCCCCTATACTGTGAATCAGACTGGGTCAATACAATGGGGAGCCCCTATACTGTGAATCAGACTGGGTCAGTACAATGGGGAGCCCCTAGATTGTGAATCAGACTGGGTCAGTACAATGAGGAGCACTTATATTGTGAATCAGACTGGGTCAGGACACTGGGGAGTCCTGATTCTGTGAATCAGACTGGGACAGTACAATGGGGAGCCCCTATATTGTGAATCAGACTGGTCAGTACAATGGGGAGCCCCTATACTGTGAATCAGACTGGGTCAGTACAATCAGGATCCGCGAAACTGTGAATCAGACTGGGACAGTGCAATGGGGAGCCCCTATATTGTGAATCAGACTGGGTCAGTCCAATGGGGAGCCCCAATACTATGAATCAGGCTGGTTCAGTACAATGGGGAGCCCCTATACTGTGAATCAGACTGGGTCAGTACAATGGGAAGCCCCTATACTGTGAATCAGACTGGGTCAGTAAAATGGAGAGCCCCTATACTGTGAATCAGCCAGGGTCAGTACAATGGGGAGCCCCTATACTGTGAATCAGACAGGGACAGTACAATGGGGAGCCTCTATACTGTGAATCAGACTGGGCCAGTTCAATGGGGAGACACTATACTGTGAGTCAGAGTGGGTCACTACATTGGGGAGCCCCTGTACTGTGAATCAGACTGTGTCAGTACAATAGGGAGCCCCTATACTGTGAATCAGACTGTGTCAGTACAATAGGGAGCCCCTATACTGTGAATCAGACTAGGATTGTACAATGGGGAGCCCCTATGCTGTGAATCAGAGTGGGTCAGTACAATGGGGAGATCCAATACTGTGAATCAGACTGGGTCAGTACAATGGGGAGCCCCTATACTGTGAAACAGACTTGCTCATTACAATGGGGACCACCTATGCTGTGAATCAGACTCGGTCAGTTCAATGGGGAGCCCCTATACTCTGAATCAGACTTGGTCAGTACAATGGAGAGCTTCTATAGTGTGAATCAGACTGGGTCAGTACAATGTGGATCCCCTATACTGTGAATCAGACGTGGTCAGTACAATGGGGATCCGCTATACTGTGAATCAGACTAGGTCAGTACAATGGAGAGCACATATAGTGTGATTCAGAGTGTGTCAGTACAAATGGGGAGCCCCTAAACTGTGAGTCAGACTGGGTCAGTACAATGGGGAGCCGCCATACTGTGAATCAAACTGGGTCAGTACAATAGAGAGACCCTATACTGTGAATAAGACTGGGTCTGTTCAATGGGGAGCCCCTATACTGTGAATCAGACTGGGTCAGTACAATGGGGAGCCCCTATACTGTGAATCAGACTGGGTCAATACAATGGGGAGCCCCTATACTGTGAATCAGACTGGGTCAGTACAATGGGGAGCCCCTAGATTGTGAATCAGACTGGGTCAGTACAATGGGGAGCACTTATATTGTGAATCAGACTGGGTCAGGACACTGGGGAGCCCCTATTCTGTGAATCAGACTCGGACAGTACAATGGGGAGCCCCTATACTGTGAGTCAGACTGGGTCAGTACAATGGGGAGCCCCTATATTGTGAATCAGACTGGTCAGTACAATGGGGAGCCCCTATACTGTGAATCAGACGGGGTCAGTACAATCAGGATCCGCGAAACTGTGAATCAGACTGGGACAGTACAATGGGGAGCCCCTATATTTTGAATCAGACAGGGTCAGTACAATGGGGAGCCCCAATACTATGAATCAGGCTGGTTCAGTACAATGGGGAGCCCCTATACTGTGAATCAGACTGGGTTAGTACAATGGGGAGCCCCTATACTGTGAATCAGACTGGGTCTGTACAATGGGAAGCCCCTATACTGTGAATCAGACTGGGTCAGTAAAATGGAGAGCCCCTATACTGTGAAGCAGCCAGGGTCAGTACAATGGGGAGCCCCTATACTGTGACTCAGACTGGGGCAGTACAATGGGGAGCCTCTATACTGTGAATCAGACTGGGCCAGTTCAATGGGGAGACACTATACTGTGAGTCAGAGTGGGTCACTACATTGGGGAGCCACTATACTGTGAATTAGACTGTGTCAGTACAATAGGGAGCCCCTATACTGTGAATCAGACCGGGAGAGTACAATGGGGAGCAACATACTGTGAATCAGATGGATTCAGTTTAATGGGGAGCCCCGATACTGTGAATCAGACTGGGTCAGTACAATGGGGAGCCCCTATACTGTGAATCAGACTGGGTCAGTACAATGGACAGCCCCTATACTGTGAATCAGACTTGGTCAGTGCAATGGGGTGCTCCTATACTGTGAATCAGACTGGGTCAGTACAATGGGGAGCCACTATACTGTGAATCAGACTGGGTCAGTACAATGGTGAGCCCCTATACTGTGTATCAGACTGGGTCAGTGGAATGGGGAGCCCCTATACTGTGAATCAGACTGGGTCAGTACAATGTGGAGCCCCTATATTGTGAATCAGACTGGGACAGTACAATGGGGAGCCCCTATACTGTGATTCAGCCTGGGTCAGTACAATGGGGTGCTCCTATACTGTGAATCGGACTGGGTCAGTACAATGTGGAGCCACTTTACTGTGAATCAGACTGGGTCAGTACAATGGGGAGCTCCTATACTGTGAATCAGACTGGGTCAGTACAAGCGACAGCCCCTATACTGTGAATCAGACTGGGTCAGTACAATGGGGAGCCCCTATACTGTGAATCAGACTGGGTCAGTACAATGGGCTGCCCCTATGCTGTGAATCAGACTGGGTCAGTACAATGGGGAGCCCCAATACTGTGAATCAGGCTGGTTCAGTACAATGGGGAGCCCCTATACTGTGAATCAGACTGGGTCAGTACAAAGGTGAGCCCCTATACTGTTATTCAGACTGGGTCAGTACAATGGGAAGCCCCTCTACTATGAATCAGACTGGGTCAGTAGAATGGAGAGCCCCTATCCTGTGAATCAGCCAGGGTCAGTACAATGGGGAGCCCGTATGCTGTGAATCAGACTGGGTCAGTACAATGGGGAGCCCCTATACTGTGAATCAGACTGGGCCAGTTCAATGGGGAGACACTATACTGTGAGTCAGAATGGGTCCTTACAATGTGGAGCCCCTATACTGTGAATCAGACTGTGTCAGTACAATAGGGAACCCCTATACTGTGAATCAGACCGGGTCAGTACAATGGGGAGCCCCTATGCTGTGAATCAGAGTGGGTCAGTACAATGGGGAGATCCTACACTGTGAATCAGACTGGGTCAGTACAATGGGGAGCCCCTATACTGTGAATCAGACTTGCTCAGTACAATGGGGACCACCTATGCTGTGAATCAGACTTGGTCAGTTCAATGGGGAGCCCCTATACTGTGAATCAGACTTGGTCAGTACAATGGAGAGCTTCTATAGTGTGAATCAGACTGGGTCAGTACAATGTGGATCCCCGATACTGTGAATCAGACTTGCTCAGTACAATGGGGAGCCGCTATACTGTGAATCAGACTGGGTCAATACAATGGGGAGCCCCTATACTGTGAATCAGACTGGGTCAGTACAATGGGGAGCCCCTAGATTGTGAATCAGACTGGGTCAGTACAATTGGGAGCACTTATATTGTGAATCAGACTGGGTCAGGACACTGGGGAGCCCCTATTCTGTGAATCAGACTGGGACAGTACAATGGGGAGCCCCTATACTGTGAGTCAGACTGGGTCAGTACAATGGGGAGCCCCAGTATTGTGAATCAGACTGGTCAGTACAATGGGGAGCCCCTATACTGTGAATCAGACGGGGTCAGTACAATGGGGAGCCCCTAGATTGTGAATCAGACTGGGTCAGTACAATGGGGAGCACTTATATTGTGAATCAGACTGGGTCAGTACACTGGGGAGCCCCTATTCTGTGAATCAGACTGGGACAGTACAATGGGGAGCCCCTATATTGTGAATCAGACTGGTCAGTACAATGGGGAGCCCCTATACTGTGAATCAGACTGGTTCAGTACAATCAGGATCCGCGAAACTGTGAATCAGACTGGGACAGTACAATGGGGAGCCCCTATATTGTGAATCAGACTGGGTCAGTACAATGGGGAGCCCCAATACTATGAATCAGGCTGGTTCAGCACAATGGGGAGCCCCTATACTGTGAATCAGACTGGGTCAGTACAATGGGAAGCCCCTATACTGTGAATCAGACTGGGTCAGTAAAATGGAGAGCCCCTATACTGTGAATCAGCCAGGGTCAGTACAATGGGGAGCCCCTATACTGTGAATCAGACTGGGACAGTACAATGGGGAGACACTATACTCTGAGTCAGAGTGGGTCACTACATTGGGGAGCCCCTATACTGTGAATCAGACTGTGTCAGTACAATAGGGAGCCCCTATACTGTGAATCAGACCGGGTCAGTACAATGGGGAGCAACATACTGTGAATCAGATGGATTCAGTTTAATGGGGAGCCCCGATACTGTGAATCAGACTGGGTCAGTACATTGGGGAGCCCCTATACTGTGAATCAGACTGGGTCAGTACAATGGACAGCCCCTATACTGTGAATCAGACTGGGTCAGTACAATGGGGTGCTCCTATACTGTGAATCAGACTGGGTCAGTACAATGGGGAGCCACTATACTGTGAATCAGACTGGGTCAGTACAATGGGGAGCCCCTATTCTGTGAATCAAACTGGGTCAGTAGAATGGTGAGCCCCTATACTGTGTATCAGACTCGGTCAGTGCAATGGGGAGCCCCTATACTGTGAATCAGACTGGGTCAGTACAATGTGGAGCCCCTATATTGTGAATCAGACTGGGACAGTACAATGGGGAGCCCCTTTCCTGTGAATCAGCCTGGGTCAGTACAATGGGGTGCTCCTATACTGTGAATCGGACTGGGTCAGTACAATGTGGAGCCACTTTACTGTGAATCAGACTGGGTCAGTACAATGGGGAGCTCCTATACTGTGAACCAGACTGGGTCAGTACAATGGGGAGCCCCATTACTGTGAATCAGGCTGCTTCAGTACAATGGGGAGCCCCTATACTGTGAATCAGACTGGGTCAGTACAAAGGTGAGCCCCTATACTGTGAATCAGACTGGGTCAGTACAATGGGAAGCCCCTATACTATGAATCAGACTGGGTCAGTAGAATGGAGAGCCCCTATCCTGTGAATCAGCCAGGGTCAGTACAATGGGGAGCCCGTATACTGTGAATCAGATTGGGTCAGTACAATGGGGAGCCCCTATACTGTGAATCAGACTGGGCCAGTTCAATGGGGAGACACTATACTGTGAGTCAGAATGGGTCCCTACAATGGGGAGCCCCTATACAGTGAATCAGACTGTGTCAGTACAATAGGGAGCCCCTATACTGTGAATCAGACCGGGTCAGTACAATGGGGAGCCCCTATGCTGTGAATCAGAGTGGGTCAGTACAATGGGGAGCCCCTATACTGTGAATCAGACTTGCTCAGTACAATGGGGACCACCTATGCTGTGAATCAGACTGGGTCAGTTCAATGGGGAGCCCCTATACTGTGAATCAGACTTGGTCAGTACAATGGAGAGCTTCTATAGTGTGAATCAGACTGGGTCAGTACAATGTGGATCCCCTATACTGTGAATCATACTTGCTCAGTACAATGGGGAGCCGCTATACTGTGAATCAGACTGGGACAATACAATGGGGAGCCCCTATACTGTGAATCAGACTGGGTCAGTACAATGGGGAGCCCCTAGATTGTGAATCAGACTGGGTCAGTACAATGGGGAGCACTTATATTGTGAATCAGACTGGGTCAGGACACTGGGGAGCCCCTATTCTGTGAATCAGACTGGGACAGTACAATGGGGAGCCCCTATACTGTGAGTCAGACAGGGTCAGTACAATGGGGAGTCCCTAAACTGTGAGTCAGACTGGTCAGTACAATGGGGAGCCGCCATACTGTGAATCAAACTGGGTCAGTACAATAGAGAGACCCTATACTGTGAATAAGACTGGGTCTGTTCAATGGGGAGCCCCTATACTGTGAATCAGACTGGGTCAGTACAATGGGGAGCCCCTATACTGTGAATCAGACTGGGTCAATACAATGGGGAGCCCCTATACTGTGAATCAGACTGGGTCAGTACAATGGGGAGCCCCTAGATTGTGAATCAGACTGGGTCAGTACAATGAGGAGCACTTATATTGTGAATCAGACTGGGTCAGGACACTGGGGAGTCCCGATTCTGTGAATCAGACTGGGACAGTACAATGGGGAGCCCCTATATTGTGAATCAGACTGGTCAGTACAATGGGGAGCCCCTATACTGTGAATCAGACTGGGTCAGTACAATCAGGATCCGCGAAACTGTGAATCAGACTGGGACAGTGCAATGGGGAGCCCCTATATTGTGAATCAGACTGGGTCAGTACAATGGGGAGCCCCAATACTATGAATCAGGCTGGTTCAGTACAATGGGGAGCCCCTATACTGTGAATCAGACTGGGTCAGTACAATGGGAAGCCCCTATACTGTGAATCAGACTGGGTCAGTAAAATGGAGAGCCCCTATACTGTGAATCAGCCAGGGTCAGTACAATGGGGAGCCCCTATACTGTGAATCAGACAGGGACAGTACAATGGGGAGCCTCTATACTGTGAATCAGACTGGGCCAGTTCAATGGGGAGACACTATACTGTGAGTCAGAGTGGGTCACTACATTGGGGAGCCCCTGTACTGTGAATCAGACTGTGTCAGTACAATAGGGAGCCCCTATACTGTGAATCAGACCGGGTCAGTACAATGGGGAGCAACATACTGTGAATCAGATGGATTCAGTTTAATGGGGAGCCCCGATACTGTGAATCAGACTGGGTCAGTACAATGGGGAGCCCCTATACTGTGAATCAGACTGGGTCAGTACAATGGACAGCCCCTATACTGTGAATCAGACTGGGTCAGTACAATGGGGTGCTCCTATAATGTGAATCAGACTGGGTCAGTACAATGGGGAGCCACTATACTGTGAATCAGACTGGGTCAGTACAATGGGGAGCCCCTATTCTGTGAATCAAACTGGGTCAGTACAATGGTGAGCCCCTATACTGTGTATCAGACTGGGTCAGTGCAATGGGGAGCCCCTATACTGTGAATCAGACTGGGTCAGTACAATGTGGAGCCCCTATATTGTGAATCAGACTGGGACAGTACAATGGGGAGCCCCTATACTGTGAATCAGCCTGGGTCAGTACAATGGAGTGCTCCTATACTGTGAATCGGACTGGGTCAGTACAATGTGGAGCCACTTTACTGTGAATCAGACTGGGTCAGTACAATGGGGAGCTCCTATACTGTGAATCAGACTGGGTCAGTACAAGGGACAGCCCCTATACTGTGAATCAGACTGGGTCAGTACAATGGGGAGCCCCTATACTGTGAATCAGACTGGGTCAGTACAATGGGGTGCCCCTATGCTGTGAATCAGACTGGGTCAGTGCAATGGGGAGCCCCATTACTGTGAATCAGGCTGCTTCAGTACAATGGGGAACCCCTATACTGTGAATCAGACTGGGTCAGTACAAATGTGAACCCCTATACTGTGAATCAGACTGGGTCAGTACAACGGGAAGCCCCTATACTATGAATCAGACTGGGTCAGTAGAATGGAGAGCCCCTATCCTGTGAATCAGCCAGGGTCAGTACAATGGGGAGCCCGTATACTGTGAATCAGATTGGGTCAGTACAATGGGGAGACCCTATACTGTGAATCAGACTGGGCCATTTCAATGGGGAGACACTATACTGTGAGTCAGAATGGGTCCCTACAATGGGGAGCCCCTGTACTGTGAATCAGACTGTGTCAGTACAATAGGGAGCCCCTATACTGTGAATCAGACCGGGTCAGTACAATGGGGAGCCCCTATACTGTGAATCAGACTGGGTCAATACAATGGGGAGCCCCTATACTGTGAATCAGACTGGGTCAGTACAATGGGGAGCCCCTGGATTGTGAATTAGACTGGGTCAGTACAATGGGGAGCACTTATATTGTGAATCAGACTGGGTCAGGACACTGGGGAGCCCCTATTCTGTGAATCAGACTGGGTCAGTACAATGGGGAGCCCCTATTCTGTGAGTCAGACTGGGTCAGTACAATGGGGAGCCCCTATATTGTGAATCAGACTGGGTCAGTACAATGGGGAGCCCCTATACTGTGAATCAGACTGGGTCAGTACAATCAGGATCCGCGAAACTGTGAATCAGACTGGGACAGTACAATGGAGAGCCACTATATTGTGAATCAGACTGGGTCAGTACAATGGGGGGCCCCAATACTATGAATCAGGCTGGTTCAGTACAATGGGGAACCCCTATACTGTGAATCAGGCTGGGTCAGTACAATGGGGAGCCCCTATACTGTGAATCAGACTGGGTCAGTACAATGGGGAGCCCCAATACTGTCAATCAGGCTGGTTCAGTACAATGGGGAGCCCCTATACTGTGAATCAGACTGGGTCAGTACAATGGTGAGCCCCTATCCTGAGAATCAGCCAGGGTCAGTACAATGGGGAGCCCCTATACTGTGAATCAGACTGGGACAGTACAATGGGGAGCCTCTATACTGTGAATCAGACTGGGCAAGTTCAATGGGGAGACACAATACTGTGAGTCAGACTGGGTCACTTCATTGGGGAGCCCCTATAATGTGAATCAGACTGTGTCAGTTCAATAGGGAGCCCCTATACTGTGAATCAGACCGGGTCAGTACAATGGGGAGCAACATACTGTGAATCAGATGGATTCAGTTTAATGGGGAGCCCCTATACTGTGAATCAGACTGGGTCAGTACAATGGGGAGCCCCTATACTGTGAATCAGATTGGGTCAGTACAATGGACAGCCCCTATACTGTGAATCAGACTGGGTCAGTACAATGGGGTGCTCCTATACTGTGAATCAGACTGGGTCAGTACAATGGGGAGCCACTATACTGTGAATCAGACTGGGTCAGTTCAATGGGGAGCTCCTATACTGTGAATCAGACTGGGTCAATACAATGGGGAGCAACAATACTGTGAATCAGACTGGGTCAGTGCAATGAGGAGCCCCTATCCTGTGAATCAGACTGCGTCAGTACAATAGGGAACCTCTATACTGTGAATCAGACTGGTCAGCTCAATAGATAACCTATTTACTGTGAATCAGACTTGGTCAGTACAATGGGAGCCCCTATACTGTGAATCAGACTGCGTCAGCACAATGGGGAGCCCCTATTCTGTGAATCAGACTGGGCCAGTACAATGGGGAGACCTTATACTGTGAATCAGTCTGCGTCAATACAATGGGGAGCCCCTATACTGTGAATCAGACTGGGTCAGTATAATGGGGAGCCACGATTCTGTGAATCAGACAGAGTCAGTACAATGGGGAGCACCTATACTGTGAATCAGACTGGGTCAGTACAATGGGGAGCCCCTATATTGTGAATCAGACTGGGTCAGTACAATGTGGAGCCCCTATACTGTGAATCAGACTGGGTCAGTACAATGGGGAGCCCCGATTCTGTGAATCAAACTGGGTCAGTACAATGATGAGCCCCTATACTGTGTATCAGACTGGGTCAGTGCAATGGGGAGCCCCTATACTGTGAATCAGACTGGGTCAGTACAATGTGGAGCCCCTATATTGTGAATCAGACTGGGACAGTACAATGGGGAGCCGCTGTACTGTGAATCAGACTGGGTCAGTACAATGTGGAGCCACTTTTCTGTGAATCAGACTGGGTCAGTACAATGGGGAGCTCCTATACTTTGAATCAGACTGGGTCAGTACAAGGGACAGCCCCTATAGTGTGAAACAGACTGGGTCAGTACAATGGGGAGCCCCTATACTGTGAATCAGACTGGGTCAGTACAATGGGGTGCCCCAATGCTGTGAATCAGACTGGGTCAGTACAATGGGGAGCCCCAATACTGTGAATCAGGCTGGTTCAGTACAATGGGGAGCCCCTATACTGTGAATCAGACTGGGTCAGTACAAAGGTGAGCCCCTATACTGTGAATCAGTCTGTGTCAGTACAATGGGAAGCCCCTATACTGTGAATCAGACTGGGTCAGTACAATGGGGAGCACCTATGCTGTGAATCGGACTGGGTCAGTACAATGGGGAGCCCCTATACTGTGAATCAGACTGGGTCAGTACAATGGGGTGCCCCTATGCTGTGAATCAGACTGGGTCAGTGCAATGGGGAGCCCCATTACTGTGAATCAGGCTGCTTCAGTACAATGGGGAACCCCTATACTGTGAATCAGACTGGGTCAGTACAAATGTGAACCCCTATACTGTGAATCAGACTGGGTCAGTACAACGGGAAGCCCCTATACTATGAATCAGACTGGGTCAGTAGAATGGAGAGCCCCTATCCTGTGAATCAGCCAGGGTCAGTACAATGGGGAGCCCGTATACTGTGAATCAGATTGGGTCAGTACAATGGGGAGACCCTATACTGTGAATCAGACTGGGCCATTTCAATGGGGAGACACTATACTGTGAGTCAGAATGGGTCCCTACAATGGGGAGCCCCTGTACTGTGAATCAGACTGTGTCAGTACAATAGGGAGCCCCTATACTGTGAATCAGACTGGGTCAGTACAATGGGGAGCCCCTGGATTGTGAATTAGACTGGGTCAGTACAATGGGGAGCACTTATATTGTGAATCAGACTGGGTCAGGACACTGGGGAGCCCCTATTCTGTGAATCAGACTGGGTCAGTACAATGGGGAGCCCCTATTCTGTGAGTCAGACTGGGTCAGTACAATGGGAGCCCCTATACTGTGAATCAGACTGCGTCAGCACAATGGGGAGCCCCTATTCTGTGAATCAGACTGGGCCAGTACAATGGGGAGACCTTATACTGTGAATCAGTCTGCGTCAATACAATGGGGAGCCCCTATACTGTGAATCAGACTGGGTCAGTATAATGGGGAGCCACGATTCTGTGAATCAGACAGAGTCAGTACAATGGGGAGCACCTATACTGTGAATCAGACTGGGTCAGTACAATGGGGAGCCCCTATATTGTGAATCAGACTGGGTCAGTACAATGTGGAGCCCCTATACTGTGAATCAGACTGGGTCAGTACAATGGGGAGCCCCGATTCTGTGAATCAAACTGGGTCAGTACAATGATGAGCCCCTATACTGTGTATCAGACTGGGTCAGTGCAATGGGGAGCCCCTATACTGTGAATCAGACTGGGTCAGTACAATGTGGAGCCCCTATATTGTGAATCAGACTGGGACAGTACAATGGGGAGCCGCTGTACTGTGAATCAGACTGGGTCAGTACAATGTGGAGCCACTTTTCTGTGAATCAGACTGGGTCAGTACAATGGGGAGCTCCTATACTTTGAATCAGACTGGGTCAGTACAAGGGACAGCCCCTATAGTGTGAAACAGACTGGGTCAGTACAATGGGGAGCCCCTATACTGTGAATCAGACTGGGTCAGTACAATGGGGTGCCCCAATGCTGTGAATCAGACTGGGTCAGTACAATGGGGAGCCCCAATACTGTGAATCAGGCTGGTTCAGTACAATGGGGAGCCCCTATACTGTGAATCAGACTGGGTCAGTACAAAGGTGAGCCCCTATACTGTGAATCAGTCTGTGTCAGTACAATGGGAAGCCCCTATACTGTGAATCAGACTGGGTCAGTACAATGGGGAGCACCTATGCTGTGAATCGGACTGGGTCAGTACAATGGGGAGCCCCTATACTGTGAATCAGACTGGGTCAGTACAATGGGGTGCCCCTATGCTGTGAATCAGACTGGGTCAGTGCAATGGGGAGCCCCATTACTGTGAATCAGGCTGCTTCAGTACAATGGGGAACCCCTATACTGTGAATCAGACTGGGTCAGTACAAATGTGAACCCCTATACTGTGAATCAGACTGGGTCAGTACAACGGGAAGCCCCTATACTATGAATCAGACTGGGTCAGTAGAATGGAGAGCCCCTATCCTGTGAATCAGCCAGGGTCAGTACAATGGGGAGCCCGTATACTGTGAATCAGATTGGGTCAGTACAATGGGGAGACCCTATACTGTGAATCAGACTGGGCCATTTCAATGGGGAGACACTATACTGTGAGTCAGAATGGGTCCCTACAATGGGGAGCCCCTGTACTGTGAATCAGACTGTGTCAGTACAATAGGGAGCCCCTATACTGTGAATCAGACTGGGTCAGTACAATGGGGAGCCCCTGGATTGTGAATTAGACTGGGTCAGTACAATGGGGAGCACTTATATTGTGAATCAGACTGGGTCAGGACACTGGGGAGCCCCTATTCTGTGAATCAGACTGGGTCAGTACAATGGGGAGCCCCTATTCTGTGAGTCAGACTGGGTCAGTACAATGGGGAGCCCCTATATTGTGAATCAGACTGGGTCAGTACAATGGGGAGCCCCTATACTGTGAATCAGACTGGGTCAGTACAATCAGGATCCGCGAAACTGTGAATCAGACTGGGACAGTACAATGGAGAGCCACTATATTGTGAATCAGACTGGGTCAGTACAATGGGGAGCCCCAATACTATGAATCAGGCTGGTTCAGTACAATGGGGAACCCCTATACTGTGAATCAGGCTGGGTCAGTACAATGGGGAGCCCCTATACTGTGAATCAGACTGGGTCAGTACAATGGGGAGCCCCAATACTGTCAATCAGGCTGGTTCAGTACAATGGGGAGCCCCTATACTGTGAATCAGACTGGGTCAGTACAATGGTGAGCCCCTATCCTGTGAATCAGCCAGGGTCAGTACAATGGGGAGCCCCTATACTGTGAATCAGACTGGGACAGTACAATGGGGAGCCTCTATACTGTGAATCAGACTGGGCAAGTTCAATGGGGAGACACAATACTGTGAGTCAGACTGGGTCACTTCATTGGGGAGCCCCTATAATGTGAATCAGACTGTGTCAGTTCAATAGGGAGCCCCTATACTGTGAATCAGACCGGGTCAGTACAATGGGGAGCAACATACTGTGAATCAGATGGATTCAGTTTAATGGGGAGCCCCTATACTGTGAATCAGACTGGGTCAGTACAATGGGGAGCCCCTATACTGTGAATCAGATTGGGTCAGTACAATGGACAGCCCCTATACTGTGAATCAGACTGGGTCAGTACAATGGGGTGCTCCTATACTGTGAATCAGACTGGGTCAGTACAATGGGGAGCCACAAAACTGTGAATCAGACTGGGTCAGTACAATGGGGAGCTCCAATACTGTGAATCAGACTGGGTTTGTACAATGGGGAGCCACTATACTGTGAATCAGACTGTGTCAGTACAATGGAGAGACCCTATCTGCTGAATCAGACTGGGTCAGTACAATAGCGAGCTCCTATACTGTGAATCAGACTGGGTCAGTACAATGGGGAGCCCCTATACTTTGAATCAGACTGGGTCAGTTCAATGGGGAGCCCCTATACTGTGAATCAGACTGGGTCAGTACAATGGGGTGCGCCTATACTGTGAATCAGACTGGGTCAGTACAATGTGGAGCCACTTTACTGTGAATCAGACTGGGTCAGTACAATGGGGAGCTCCTATACTGTGAATCAGACTGGGTCAGTACAAGAGACAGCCCCTATAGTGTGAAACAGACTGGGTCAGTACAATGGGGAGCCCCTATACTGTGAATCAGACTGGGTCAGTACAATGGGGTGCCCCGATGCTGTGAATCAGACTGGGTCAGTACAATGGGGAGCCGCAATACTGTGAATCAGGCTGGTTCAGTACAATGGGGAGCCCCTATACTGTGAATCAGACTGGGTCAGTACAAAGGTGAGCCCCTATACTGTGAATCAGTCTGGGTCAGTACAATGGGAAGCCCCTATACTGTGAATCAGACTGGGTCAGGACAATGGGGAGCACCAATGCTGTGAATCGGACTGCGTCAGTACAATGGACAGCCCCTATACTGTGAATCAGAGTGGGTCAGTACAATGGGGTGCTCCTATACTGTGAATCAGACTGGGTCAGTACAATGGGGAGCCACTCTATTGTGAATCAGACTGGGTCAGTACAATGGGGAGCTCCTATACTGTGAATCAGACTGGGTCAGTACAATGGGGAGCCACTATACTGTGAATCAGAATGAGTCAGTACAATGAGGAGCCCCTATACTGTGAATCAGACTGCGTCAGTACAATAGGGAGCCTCTATACTGTGAATCAGACTTGGTCAGTACAATGGGGAGCCTCTATACTGTGAATCAGACTGGGTCAGTACAATGGGGAGCCCCTATACTGTGAATCAGACTGGGTCAGTACAATGGGGAGACCCTATACTGTGAATCAGTCTGGGTCAATACAATGGGGAGCCGCTATACTGTGAATCAGACTGGGTCAGTACAATGGGGTGCCACTATTCTGTGAATCAGACTGGGTGAGTACAATGGGGAGCCCCTATACTGTGAATCAGACTGGGTCAGTACAATGGGGAGCCCCTATATTGTGAATCAGACTGGGTCAGTACAATGGGGAGCCCTTTACTGTGAATCAGACTGGGTCAGTACAATGGGGCGCCCCTATTCTGTGAATCAAACTGGGTCAGTACAATGGGGAGCAGCTATACTGTGTATCAGACTGGGTCAGTACAATAGGGAGCCCCTATATTGTGAATCAGACTGGGACAGTACAATGGGGAGCCCCTATATTGTGAATCAGACTGAGTCAGTAGAATGGGGAGCCCCAATACTGTGAATCAGCCTTGGTCAGTACAATGGGGTGCTCCTATATTGTGAATCAGACTGGGTCAGTACAATGGAGAGGCACTTTACTGTGAATCAGACTGGGTCAGCACAATGGGGAGCTCCTATACTGTGAATCAGACTGGGTCAGTACAAGGGGCAGCCCCTATACTGTGAATCAGACTGGGTCAGTACAATGGGGAGCCAGAAAACTGTGAATCAGACTGGGTCAGTACAATGGGGAGCTCCAATACTGTGAATCAGACTGGGTTTGTACAATGGGGAGCCACTATACTGTGAATCAGACTGTGTCAGTACAATGGAGAGCCCCTATACTGTGAATCAGACTGGGTCAGTACAATGGGGAGCCCCTATACTGTGAATCAGACTGGGTCAGTACAATGGGGAGCCCCTATACTGTGAATCAGACTGGGTCAGTACAATGGGGTGCTCCTATACTGTGAATCAGACTGGGTCAGTACAATGGGGAGCCACTTTACTGTGAATCAGACTGGGTCAGTGCAATGGGGAGCTCCTATACTGTGAATCAGACTGGGTCAGTATAATGGGGAGCCCCTATACTGTGAATCAGACTGGGTGAGTACAATGGGGAGCCCCTATACTGTGAATCAGACTGGGTCAGTGCAATGGGAAGCCCCAATACTGTGAATCAGGTTGGTTCAGTACAATGGGGAGCCCCTATACTGTGAATCAGACTGGGTCAGTACAAAGGTGAGCCCCTATACTGTGAATCAGACTGGGTCAGTACAATGAGAAGCCTCTATACTGTGAATCAGACTGGGTCAGTAAAATGGAGAGCCCCTATACTGTGAATCAGTCAGGGTCAGTACAATGGGGAGCCCCTATACTGTGAATCAGACTGGGTCAGTACAATGGGGAGCCCCTATACTGTGAATCAGACTGGGTCAGTACAATGGGGTGCCCCAATGCTGTGAATCAGACTGGGTCAGTACAATGGGGAGCCCCAATACTGTGAATCAGGCTGGTTCAGTACAATGGGGAGCCCCTATACTGTGAATCAGACTGGGTCAGTACAAAGGTGAGCCCCTATACTGTGAATCAGTCTGTGTCAGTACAATGGGAAGCCCCTATACTGTGAATCAGACTGGGTCAGTACAATGGGGAGCACCTATGCTGTGAATCGGACTGGGTCAGTACAATGGGGAGCCCCTATACTGTGAATCAGACTGGGTCAGTACAATGGGGTGCCCCTATGCTGTGAATCAGACTGGGTCAGTGCAATGGGGAGCCCCATTACTGTGAATCAGGCTGCTTCAGTACAATGGGGAACCCCTATACTGTGAATCAGACTGGGTCAGTACAAATGTGAACCCCTATACTGTGAATCAGACTGGGTCAGTACAACGGGAAGCCCCTATACTATGAATCAGACTGGGTCAGTAGAATGGAGAGCCCCTATCCTGTGAATCAGCCAGGGTCAGTACAATGGGGAGCCCGTATACTGTGAATCAGATTGGGTCAGTACAATGGGGAGACCCTATACTGTGAATCAGACTGGGCCATTTCAATGGGGAGACACTATACTGTGAGTCAGAATGGGTCCCTACAATGGGGAGCCCCTGTACTGTGAATCAGACTGTGTCAGTACAATAGGGAGCCCCTATACTGTGAATCAGACTGGGTCAGTACAATGGGGAGCCCCTGGATTGTGAATTAGACTGGGTCAGTACAATGGGGAGCACTTATATTGTGAATCAGACTGGGTCAGGACACTGGGGAGCCCCTATTCTGTGAATCAGACTGGGTCAGTACAATGGGGAGCCCCTATTCTGTGAGTCAGACTGGGTCAGTACAATGGGGAGCCCCTATATTGTGAATCAGACTGGGTCAGTACAATGGGGAGCCCCTATACTGTGAATCAGACTGGGTCAGTACAATCAGGATCCGCGAAACTGTGAATCAGACTGGGACAGTACAATGGAGAGCCACTATATTGTGAATCAGACTGGGTCAGTACAATGGGGAGCCCCAATACTATGAATCAGGCTGGTTCAGTACAATGGGGAACCCCTATACTGTGAATCAGGCTGGGTCAGTACAATGGGGAGCCCCTATACTGTGAATCAGACTGGGTCAGTACAATGGGGAGCCCCAATACTGTCAATCAGGCTGGTTCAGTACAATGGGGAGCCCCTATACTGTGAATCAGACTGGGTCAGTACAATGGTGAGCCCCTATCCTGTGAATCAGCCAGGGTCAGTACAATGGGGAGCCCCTATACTGTGAATCAGACTGGGACAGTACAATGGGGAGCCTCTATACTGTGAATCAGACTGGGCAAGTTCAATGGGGAGACACAATACTGTGAGTCAGACTGGGTCACTTCATTGGGGAGCCCCTATAATGTGAATCAGACTGTGTCAGTTCAATAGGGAGCCCCTATACTGTGAATCAGACCGGGTCAGTACAATGGGGAGCAACATACTGTGAATCAGATGGATTCAGTTTAATGGGGAGCCCCTATACTGTGAATCAGACTGGGTCAGTACAATGGGGAGCCCCTATACTGTGAATCAGATTGGGTCAGTACAATGGACAGCCCCTATACTGTGAATCAGACTGGGTCAGTACAATGGGGTGCTCCTATACTGTGAATCAGACTGGGTCAGTACAATGGGGAGCCACAAAACTGTGAATCAGACTGGGTCAGTACAATGGGGAGCTCCAATACTGTGAATCAGACTGGGTTTGTACAATGGGGAGCCACTATACTGTGAATCAGACTGTGTCAGTACAATGGAGAGACCCTATCTGCTGAATCAGACTGGGTCAGTACAATAGCGAGCTCCTATACTGTGAATCAGACTGGGTCAGTACAATGGGGAGCCCCTATACTTTGAATCAGACTGGGTCAGTTCAATGGGGAGCCCCTATACTGTGAATCAGACTGGGTCAGTACAATGGGGTGCGCCTATACTGTGAATCAGACTGGGTCAGTACAATGTGGAGCCACTTTACTGTGAATCAGACTGGGTCAGTACAATGGGGAGCTCCTATACTGTGAATCAGACTGGGTCAGTACAAGAGACAGCCCCTATAGTGTGAAACAGACTGGGTCAGTACAATGGGGAGCCCCTATACTGTGAATCAGACTGGGTCAGTACAATGGGGTGCCCCGATGCTGTGAATCAGACTGGGTCAGTACAATGGGGAGCCGCAATACTGTGAATCAGGCTGGTTCAGTACAATGGGGAGCCCCTATACTGTGAATCAGACTGGGTCAGTACAAAGGTGAGCCCCTATACTGTGAATCAGTCTGGGTCAGTACAATGGGAAGCCCCTATACTGTGAATCAGACTGGGTCAGGACAATGGGGAGCACCAATGCTGTGAATCGGACTGCGTCAGTACAATGGACAGCCCCTATACTGTGAATCAGAGTGGGTCAGTACAATGGGGTGCTCCTATACTGTGAATCAGACTGGGTCAGTACAATGGGGAGCCACTCTATTGTGAATCAGACTGGGTCAGTACAATGGGGAGCTCCTATACTGTGAATCAGACTGGGTCAGTACAATGGGGAGCCACTATACTGTGAATCAGAATGAGTCAGTACAATGAGGAGCCCCTATACTGTGAATCAGACTGCGTCAGTACAATAGGGAGCCTCTATACTGTGAATCAGACTTGGTCAGTACAATGGGGAGCCTCTATACTGTGAATCAGACTGGGTCAGTACAATGGGGAGCCCCTATACTGTGAATCAGACTGGGTCAGTACAATGGGGAGACCCTATACTGTGAATCAGTCTGGGTCAATACAATGGGGAGCCGCTATACTGTGAATCAGACTGGGTCAGTACAATGGGGTGCCACTATTCTGTGAATCAGACTGGGTGAGTACAATGGGGAGCCCCTATACTGTGAATCAGACTGGGTCAGTACAATGGGGAGCCCCTATATTGTGAATCAGACTGGGTCAGTACAATGGGGAGCCCTTTACTGTGAATCAGACTGGGTCAGTACAATGGGGCGCCCCTATTCTGTGAATCAAACTGGGTCAGTACAATGGGGAGCAGCTATACTGTGTATCAGACTGGGTCAGTACAATAGGGAGCCCCTATATTGTGAATCAGACTGGGACAGTACAATGGGGAGCCCCTATATTGTGAATCAGACTGAGTCAGTAGAATGGGGAGCCCCAATACTGTGAATCAGCCTTGGTCAGTACAATGGGGTGCTCCTATATTGTGAATCAGACTGGGTCAGTACAATGGAGAGGCACTTTACTGTGAATCAGACTGGGTCAGCACAATGGGGAGCTCCTATACTGTGAATCAGACTGGGTCAGTACAAGGGGCAGCCCCTATACTGTGAATCAGACTGGGTCAGTACAATGGGGAGCCAGAAAACTGTGAATCAGACTGGGTCAGTACAATGGGGAGCTCCAATACTGTGAATCAGACTGGGTTTGTACAATGGGGAGCCACTATACTGTGAATCAGACTGTGTCAGTACAATGGAGAGCCCCTATACTGTGAATCAGACTGGGTCAGTACAATGGGGAGCCCCTATACTGTGAATCAGACTGGGTCAGTACAATGGGGAGCCCCTATACTGTGAATCAGACTGGGTCAGTACAATGGGGTGCTCCTATACTGTGAATCAGACTGGGTCAGTACAATGGGGAGCCACTTTACTGTGAATCAGACTGGGTCAGTGCAATGGGGAGCTCCTATACTGTGAATCAGACTGGGTCAGTATAATGGGGAGCCCCTATACTGTGAATCAGACTGGGTGAGTACAATGGGGAGCCCCTATACTGTGAATCAGACTGGGTCAGTGCAATGGGAAGCCCCAATACTGTGAATCAGGTTGGTTCAGTACAATGGGGAGCCCCTATACTGTGAATCAGACTGGGTCAGTACAAAGGTGAGCCCCTATACTGTGAATCAGACTGGGTCAGTACAATGAGAAGCCTCTATACTGTGAATCAGACTGGGTCAGTAAAATGGAGAGCCCCTATACTGTGAATCAGTCAGGGTCAGTACAATGGGGAGCCCCTATACTGTGAATCAGACTGGGTCAGTACAATGGGGAGCCCTTATAATGTGAATCAGACTGGGCCAGTTCAATTGGGAGACACTATACTGTGAGTCAGAATGGGTCACTGCAATGGGGAGCACCTATACTGTGAATCAGACTGTGTCAGTACAATGGGGAGACTCTATACTGTGAATCTGACTGGGTCAGTACAATGCGGAGCCCTATACTGTGAATCAGACTGGATCAGTACAATGGGGAGTCTCTATACTGTGAATCAGACTGGGTCAGTACAATGGGGAGCCTCTATACTGTGAATCAGACTTGCTCAGGACAATGTGAACCTCCTAAGCTGTGAATCAGACTTGCTCAGTACAATGGGGAGCCCCTATACTGTGAATCATACTGTGTCAGTGCATTGTGGATCCCCTATACTGTGAATCAGACTTGGTCAGTACAATGGAGAGCTTCTATACTGTGAATCAGACTGGCTTAGTACAATGGGGAGCCTCTATATTGTGAATCAGACTGGCTTAGTACAATGGGGAGCCTCGATATTGTGAATCAGACTGGGTCAGTACAGTGGGGAGCCCCTATACTGTGAATAAGACTGGGTCAGTACAATGGGGAGCCCCTATTCTGTGAATCAAACTGTGTCAGTACAATGGTGAGCCCCTATACTGTGAATCAGACAGAGTCAGTACAATGGGGAGCCCCTATACTGTGAATCAGACTGGGTCAGTACAATGGGGAGCCCCTATATTGTGAATCAGACTGGGTCAGTACAATGGGGAGCCCCTATACTGTGAATCAGACTGGGTCAGTACAATGGGGAGCCCCTATTCTGTGAATCAAACTGTGTCAGTACAATGGTGAGCCCCTATACTGTGTATCAGACTGGGTCAGTGCAAATGGGGAGCCCCTATACTGTGAATCAGACTGGGTCAGTACAATGTGGAGCCCCTATATTGTGAATCAGACTGGGACAGTACAATGGGGAGCCCCTATACTGTGAATCAGCCTGGGTCAGTACAATGGGGAGCCCCTATACTGTGAATCAGACTGGGTCAGTACAATGGGGTGCCCCTATGCTGTGAATCAGACTGGGTCATTACAATGGGGTGCCCCAATACTGTGAGCAGGCTGGTTCAGTACAATGGGGAGCCCCTATACTGTGAATCAGACTGGGTCAGTACAAAGGTGAGCCCCTATACTGTGAATCAGACTGGGTCAGTACAATGGGAAGCCCCTATACTATGAATCAGACTGGGTCAGTAGAATGGATAGCCCCTATCCTGTGAGTCAGCCAGTGTCAGTACAATGGGGAGCCCGTATACTGTGAATCAGACTGGGTCAGTACAATGGGGAGCCCCTATACTGTGAATCAGACTGGGCCAGTTCAATGGGGAGACACTATACTGCGAGTCAGAATGGGTCCCTACAATGGGGAGACCCTATACTGTGAATCAGACTGTGCCTGTACAATAGGGAGCCCCTATACTGTGAATCAGACCGGGTCAGTACAATGGGGAGAACCTATGCTGTGAATCAGAGTGGGTCAGTACAATGGGGAGATCCTATACTGTGAATCAGACTGGGTCAGTACAATGGGGAGCCCCTATACTGTGAATCAGGCTTGCTCAGTACAATGGGGACCACCTATGCTGTGAATCAGACTCGGTCAGTTCAATGGGGAGCCCCTATACTGTGAATCAGACTTGGTCAGTACAATGGAGAGCTCCTATAGTGTGAATCAGACTGGGTCAGTACATTGTGGATCCCCTATACTGTGAATCAGACTTGCTCAGTAGAATGGGGAGCCACTATACTGTGAATCAGACTAGGTCAGTACAATGGAGAGCAGATATAGTGTGATTCAGATTGGGTCAGTACAAATGGGGAGCCCCCAAACTGTGAGTCAGACTGGGTCAGTACAATGGGGAGCCGCCATACTGTGAATCAAACTGGGTCAGTACAATAGAGAGACCCTATACTGTGAATAAGACTGGGTCTGTTCAATGGGGAGCCCCGATACTGTGAATCAGACTGGGTCAGTACAATGGGGAGCCCCTATACTGTGAATCAGACTGGGTCAATACAATGGGGAGCCCCTATACTGTGAATCAGACTGGGTCAGTACAATGGGGAGCCCCTAGATTGTGAATCAGACTGGGTCAGTACAATGGGGAGCACTTATATTGTGAATCAGACAGGGTCAGGACACTGGGGAGCCCCTATTCTGTGAATCAGACTGGGTCAGTACAATGGGGAGCCCCTATACTGTGAGTCAGACTGGGTCAGTACAATGGGGAGCCCCTATATTGTGAATCAGACTGGGTCAGTACAATGGGGAGCCCCAATACTATGAATCAGGTTGGTTCAGTACAATGGGGAGCCCCTATACTGTGAATCAGACTGGGTCAGTACAACGGGGAGCCCCTATACTGTGAATCAGACTGGGTCAGTACAATGGGGAGCCCCAATACCGTGAATCAGGCTGGTTCAGTACAATGGGGAGCCCCTATACTGTAAATCAGACTGGGTCAGTACAATGGGAAGCCCCTATACTGTGAATCAGACTGGGTCAGTTCAATGGGAAGCCCCTATACTGTGAATCAGACTGGGTCAGTAAAATGGAGAGCCCCTATACTGTGAATCAGCCAGGGTCAGTACAATGGGGAGCCCCTATACTGTGAATCAGACTGGGACAGTACAATGGGGAGCCTCTATACTGTGAATCAGACTGGGCCAGTTCAATGGGGAGACACTATAGTGTGAGTCAGACTGGGTCACTACATTGGGGAGCCCCTATACTGTAAATCAGACTGTGTCAGTACAATAGGGAGCCCCTATACTGTGAATCAGACCGGGTCAGTACAATGGGGAGCAACATACTGTGAATCAGATGGATTCAGTTTAATGGGGAGCCCCTATACTGTGAATCAGACTGGGTCAGTACAATGGGGAGCCCCTATACTGTGAATCAGACTGGGTCAGTACAATAGACAGCCCCTATACTGTGAATCAGACTGGGTCAGTACAATGGGGTGCTCCTATACTGTGAATCAGACTGGGTCAGTGCAATGGGGAGCCACTATACTGTGAATCAGACTGGGTCAGTTCAATGGGGAGCTCCTATACTGTGAATCAGACTGGGTCAATACAATGGGGAGCAACTCGACTGTGAATCAGACTGGGTCAGTACAATCGGGAGCCTCTATACTGTGAATCAGACTGGTCAGTACAATAGATAACCTATTTACGGTGAATCAGGCTTGGTCAGTACAATGGGAGCCCCTATACTGTGAATCAGACTGGGTCAGAACAATGGGGAGCCCCTACACTGTGAATCAGACTGGGTCAGTACAATGGGGAGACCTTATAATGTGAATCAGTCTGGGTCAATACAATGGGGAGCCCCTATACTGTGAATCAGACTGGGTCAGTACAATGGGAGCCCCTATACTGTGAATCAGACTGGGTCAGTACAATGGGGAGCCCCTATACTGTGAATCAGACTGGGTCAGTACAATGGGGAGCCCCTATATTGTGAATCAGACTGGGTCAGTACAATGGGGAGCCCCTATACTGTGAATCAGACTGGGTCAGTACAATGGGGAGCCCCTATTCTGTGTATCAAACTGGGTCAGTACAATGATGAGCCCCTATACTGTGTATCAGACTGGGTCAGTGCAATGGGGAGCCCCTATACTGTGAATCAGACTGGGTCAGTACAATGTGATGCCCCTATATTGTGAAACAGACTGGGACAGTACAATGGGGAGCCCCTATACTGTGAATCAGCCTGGGTCAGTACAATGGGGTGCTCCTATACTGTGAATCAGACTGGGTCAGTACAATGTGGAGCCACTTTACTGTGAATCAGACTGGGTCAGTACAATGGGAGCACCTATACTGTGAATCAGACTGGGTCAGTGCAAGGGACAGCCCCAATACTGTGAATCAGACTGGGTCAGTACAATGGGGAGCCCCTATACTGTGAATCAGACTGGGTCAGTACAAAGGTGAGCCTCTATACTGTGAATCAGTCTGGGTCAGTGCAATGGGAAGCCCCTATACTATGAATCAGACTGGGTCAGTAAAATGGAGAGCCCCTATCCTGTGAATCAGACTGGGCCAGTTCAATGGGGAGACACTATACTGTGAATCAGACCGGGTCAGTACAATGGGGAGCAATATACTGTGAATCAGATGGATTCAGTTTAATGGGGAGCCCCTATACTGTGAATTAGACTGGGTCAGTACAATGGGGAGCACCTATACTGTGAATCAGACTGGGTCAGTACAATGGGGAGCCACTCTACTGTGAATCAGACTGGGTCAGTACAATGGGGAGCTCCTATACTGTGAATCAGTCTTGGTCAGTACAATGGGGAGCCACTATACTGTGAATCAGAATGGGTCAGTACAATGAGGAGCCCCTACACTGTGAATCAGACTGCGTCAGTACAATAGGGAGCCTCTATACTGTGAATCAGACTGGGTCAGTACAATAGGGAACCTCTTTACTGTGAATCAGACTTGGTCAGTACAATGGGGAGCCCCTATACTGTGAATCAGACTGGGTCAGTACAATGGGGAGCCCCTATACTGTGAATCAGACTGGGTCACTACAATGGGGAGACCCTATACCGTGAATCAGTCTGGGTCAATAAAATGGGGAGCCGCTATACTGTGAATCAGAGTGGGTCAGTACAATGGGGTGCCACTATTCTGTGAATCAGACTGGGTCAGTACAATGGGGAGCCCCTATACTGTGAATCAGACTGGGTCAGTACAATGGGGAGCCCCTATATTGTGAATCAGACTGGGTCAGTACAATGGGGAGCCCCTATACTGTGAATCAGACTGGGTCAGTACAATGGGGAGCCCCTATACTGTGAATCAAACTGGGTCAGTACAATGGGGAGCCCCTATACTGTGAAGCAAACTGGGTCAGTACAATGGGGAGCCCCGATACTGTGTATCAGAATGTGTCAGTACAATGGGGAGCCCCTATACTGTGATTCAGACTGGGTCAGTACAATGGGGAGCCCCTATATAGTGAATCAGACTGGGACAGTACAATGGGGAGCCCCTATATTGTGAATCAGACTGGGTCAGTAGAATGGAGAGCCCCTATACTGTGAATCAGTCTGGGTCAGTACAATGGAGAGGCACTTTACTGTGAATCAGACTGTGTCAGTACATTGGGGAGCTCCTACACTGTGAGTCAGACTGGGTCAGTACAAGGGGCAGCCCCTATACTGTGAATCAGACTGGGCAGTACAAGGGGGTGCTCCTATACTGTGAATCAGACTGGGTCAGTACAATGGGGAGCCACTATACTGTGAATCAGACAGGGTCAGTACAATGGGGAGCTCCAATACTGTGAATCAGACTGGGTTAGTACAATGGAGAGCCCCTATACGCTGAATCAGACTGGGTCAGTACAATAGAGAGCTCCTATACTGTGAATCAGACTGGGTCAGTACAATGGGGAGCGCCTATATTGTGAATCAGACTGGGTCAATACAATGGGGAGCCCCTATACTGTGAATCAGACTGGGTCAGTACAATGGGGTGCTCCTATACTGTGAATCAGACTGAGTCAGTACAATGGGGAGCCACTTTACTGTGAATCAGACTGGGTCAGTGCAATGGGGAGCTCCTAAACTGTGAATCAGACTGGGTCAGGACAAGGGACAGCCCCTATACTGTGAATCAGACTGGGTCAGTACAATGGGGAGCCCCTATACTGTGAATCAGACTGGGTGAGTACAATGGGGAGCCCCTATACAGTGAATCAGACTGGGTCAGTACAATGGGGAGCCCCTATACTGTGAATCAGACTGGGTGAGTACAATGGGGAGCCCCTATACTGTGAATCAGACTGGGTCAGTACAATGGGGAGCCCCTATACTGTGAATCAGACTGGGTCAGTACAATGGGGAGCCCCTATACTGTGAATCAGACTGGGTCAGTACAATGGGGAGCCCCTATACTGTGAATCAGACTGGGTCAGTACAAAGGTGAGCCCCTATACTGTGAATCAGACTGGGTCAGTACAATGGGGAGCCCCTATACTGTGAATCAGACTGGGTCAGTACAATGGGGAGCCCCTATACTGTGAATCAGACTGGGTCAGTACAATGGGGAGCCCCTATACTGTGAATCAGACTGGGTCAGTACAAAGGTGAGCCCCTATACTGTGAATCAGACTGGGTCAGTACAATGGGGAGCCCCTATACTGTGAATCAGACTGGGTCAGTACAAAGGTGAGACCCTATACTGTGAATCAGACTGGGTCAGTAAAATGGAGAGCCCCTATACTGTGAATCAGTCAGGGTCAGTACAATGGGGAGCCCCTATACTGTGAATCAGACTGGGTCAGTACAATGGGGAGCCCCTATAATGTGAATCAGACTGGGCCAGTTCAATGGGGAGACACTATACTGTGAGTCAGAATGGGTCACTGCAATGGGGAGCCCCTATACTGTGAATCAGACTGGGTCACTACAAGGGGCTGCACCTATACTGTGAATCAGACTGGGTCAGTACAAGGTGGTGCTCCTATATGGTGAATCAGACTGGGTCAGTACAATGGGGAGCCACTATACTGTGAATCAGACTGGGTCAGTACAATGGGAGCTCCAATACTGTGAATCAGACTGGGTCAGTACAATGGGGAGCCACTATACTGTGAATCAGACTGGGTCAGTACAATGGAGAGCCCCTATACGCTGGATCAGACTGGGTCAGTACAATGGGGAGCCCCTATACTGTGAATCAGACTGGGTCAGTACAATGGGGAACCCCTATACTGTGAATCAAACTGGGTCAGTTCAATGGGGTGCTCCTATACTGTGAATAAGACTGGGTCAGCACAATGGGGAGCCACTTTACTGTGAATCAGACTGGGTCAGTGCAATGGGTAGCTCCTATACAGTGAATCAGACTGGGCCAGTACAAGGGACAGCCCCTATACTGTGAATCAGACTGGGTCAGTACAATGGGGAGAACCTATACTGTGAATCAGACTGGGTCAGTACAATGGGGAGCCCCTATACTGTGAATCAGACTGGGCCAGTACAATGGGAAGCCCCAATACTGTGAATCAGGCTGGTTCAGTACAATGGGGAGCCCCGATACTGTGAATCAGACTGGGTCAGTACAAAGGTGAGCCCCTATACTGTGAATCAGACTGGGTCAGTACAATGGGAAGCCTCTATACTGTGAATCAGACTGGGTCAGTAAAATGGAGAGCCCCTATACTGTGAATCAGTCAGGGTCAGTACAATGGGGAGCCCCTTTACTGTGAATCAGACTGGGTCAGTACAATGGGGAGCCCTTATACTGTGAATCAGACTGGGCCAGTTCAATGGGGAGACCCTATACTGTGAGTCAGAATGGGTCACTGCAATGGGGAGCCCCTATACTGTGAATCAGACTGTGTCAGTACAATGGGGAGACTCTATACTGTGAATCTGACTGGGTCAGTACAATGGGGAGCCCTATACTGTGAATCAGACTGGGTCAGTACAATGGGGAGCCTCTATACTGTGAATCAGACTTGCTCAGTACAATGTGAACCTCCTAGGCTCTGAATCAGACTTGCTCAGTACAATGGGGAGCCCCTATACTGTGAATCAGACTTGGTCAGTACAATGGAGAGCTTCTATACTGTGAATCAGACAGGCTTAGTACAATGGGGAGCCTCTATATTGTGTATCAGACTGGCTTAGTACAATGGGGAGCCTCTATATTGTGAATCAGACTGGGTCAGTACAGTGGGGAGCACCTATATTGTGAATCAGACTGGGTCAGGACACTGGGGAGCCTCTATATTGTGAATCAGACTGGCTTAGTACAATGGGGAGCCTCTATATTGTGAATCAGACTGGGTCAGTACAGTGGGGAGCACCTATACTGTGAATCAGACTGGATCAGTACAATGGGGAGCCTCTATATTGTGAATCAGACTGGGTCAGTACAATGGGGAGCCTCTATACTGTGAATCAGACTTGCTCAGTACAATGTGAACCTCCGAGGCTGTGAATCAGACTTGCTCAGTACAATGGGGAGCCCCTATACTGTGAATCATACTGGGTCAGTGCATTGTGGATCCCCTATACTGTGAATCAGACTTGGTCAGTACAATGGAGAGCTTCTTTACTGTGAATCAGACTGGCTTAGTACAATGGGGAGCCTCTGTATTGTGATTCAGACTGGCTTAGTACAATGGGGAGCCTCTATATTGTGAATCAGACTGGGTCAGTGCAGTGGGGAGCACCTATATTGTGAATCAGACTGGGTAAGGACACTGGGGAGCCCCTATTCTGTGAATCAGACTGGGTCAGTACAATGGGGAGCCCCTATATTGTGAGTCAGACTGTGTCTGTACAATGGGGAGCCCCTATATTGTGAATCAGACTGGGTCAGTACAATTGAGAGCCCCTAAACTGTGAGTCAGACTGGATCAGTACAATGGGGAGCCCCTATATTGTGAATCAGACTGGGTCAGTACAATGGGGAGCCCCTGTACTGAGAATCAGACTGGGTCAGTACAATGGGGAGCCCCTATACTGTGTATCAGACTGTGTCAGGACAATGGGGAGCCCCTATACTGTGATTCAGACTGGGTCAGTACAATGGGGAGCCCCTATATTGTGAATCAGACTGGGACAGTACAATGGGGAGCCCCTATACTGTGAATCAGACTGGGTCAGTAGAATGGGGAGCCCCTAGACTGTGAATCAGCCTGGGTCAGTACAATGGGGTGCTCCTACATTGTGAATCAGACTGGGTTAGTACAATGGGGAGGCTATTTACTGTGAATCAGACTGGGTCAGTACAATGGGGAGCACCTATACTGTGAATCAGACTGGGTCAGTACAAGGGGCAGCACCTATACTGTGAATCAGACTGGGTCAGTACAAGGGGGTGCTCCTATACGGAGAATCAGACTGGGTCAGTACAATGGGGAGCCACCATACTGTGAATCAGACTGGGTCAGTACAATGGGGAGCTCCAATACTGTGAATCAGACTGGGTCAGTACAATGGGGAGCCACTATACTGTGAACCAGACTGGGTCAGTACAATGGAGAGCCCCTATACGCTGAATCAGACTGGGTCAGTACAATAGCGAGCTTCTATACTGTGAATCAGACTGTGTCAGTACAATGGGGAGCCCCTATACTGTGAATCAGACTTGTTCAGTACAATGGGGTGCTCCTATACTGTGAATAAGACTGGGTCAGTACAATGGGGAGCCACTTTACTGTGAATCAGTCTGGGTCAGTACAATGGGGAGAACCTATACTGTGAATCAGACTGGGTCAGTACAATGGGGAGCCCCTATAATGTGAATCAGTCTGGGCCAGTACAATGGGAAGCCCCAATACTGTGAATCAGGCTGGTTCAGTACAATGAGGAACCCCTATACTGTGAATCAGACTGGGTCAGTACAAAGGTGAGCCCCTATACTGTGAATCAGACTGGGTCAGTACAATGGGAAGCCCCTATACTGTGAATCAGACTGGGTCAGTAAAATGGAGAGCCCCTATACTGTGAATCAGTCAGGGTCAGTACAATGGGGTGCCCCTTCACTGTGAATCAGACTGGGTCAGTACAATGGGGAGCCCCTATACTGTGAATCAGACTTGGCCAGTTCAATGGGGAGACACTATACTGTGAGGCAGAATGGGTCACTGCAATGGGGAGCCCCTATACTGTGAATCAGACTGTGTCAGTACAATGGGGAGACTCTATACTGTGAATCTGACTGGGTCAGTACAATGGGGAGCCCTATACTGTGAATCAGACTGGATCAGTACAATGGGGAGCCTCTATACTGTGAATCAGACTGGGTCAGTACATTGGGGAGCCTCTATACTGTGAATCAGACTTGCTCAGTACAATGTGAACCTCCTAGGCTGTGAATCAGACTTGCTCAGTACAATGGGGAGCCCCTATACTGTGAATCAGACTGGGTCAGTGCATTGTGGATCCCCTATACTGTAAATCCGACTTGGTCAGTACAATGGAGAGCTTCTATACTGTGAATCAGACAGGCTTAGTACAATGGGGAGTCTCTATATTGTGAATCAGACTGGCTTAGTACAATGGGGAGCCTCTATATTGTGAATCAGACTGGGTCAGTACAGTGGGGAGCACCTATATTGTGAATCAGACTGGGTCAGGACACTGGGGAGCCCCTATTCTGTGAATCAGACTGGGTCAGTACAATGGGAAGCCCCTATATTGTGAGTCAGACTGGGTCTGTACAATGGGGAGCCCCTATATTTTGAATCAGACTGGGTCAGTACAATGGAGAGCCCCTAAACTGTGAGTCAGACTGGGTCAGTACAATGGGGAGCCCCTATATTGTGAATCAGACTGGGTCAGTACAATGGGGAACCTCTGTACTGTGGATCAGACTGGGTCAGTACAATGGGGAGCTCCAATACTTTGAATCAGACTGGGTCAGTATAATGGGGAGCCACTATACTGTGAATCAGACTGGGTCAGTACAATGGGGAGCCCCTGTACTGTGAATCAGACTGGGTCAGTGCAATGGGGAGCCACTATACTGTGAATCAGACTGGGTCAGTACAATGGGGAGCCTCTATACTGTGAATCAGACTGTGTCAGTACAATGGGGAGCCTCTATACTGTGAATCAGACTGAGTCAGTACAATGGAGAGCCCCTAAACTGTGAGTCAGACTGGGTCAGTACAATGGGGTGCTCCTATACTGTGAGTCAGACTGAGTCAGTACAATGGGGAGCCACTATACTGTGAATCAGACTGGGTCAGTGCAATGGGGAGCTCCAATACTGTTAATCAGACTGGGTCAGTACAATGGGGAGCCATTATGCTGTGAATCAGACTGGGTCAGTACAATGGAGATCCCCTATATGCTGAATCAGACTGGGTCAGTACAAAAGCGAGATCCTATACTGTGAATCGGACTGGTTCAGTACAATGGGGAGCACCTATACTGTGAATCAGACTGGGTCAGTACAATGGGGAGCCCGTATACTGTGAATCAGACTGGGTCAGTACAATGGGGAGCCACTATACTGTGAATCAGACTGGGTCAGTACAATGGGGAGCTCCAATACTGTGAATCAGACTGGGTCAGTACAATGGGGAGCTCCTATTCTGTGAATCAGACTGGGTCGGTACAAGGGACAGCCCCGAAACTGTGAATCAGACTGGGTCAGTACAAGGGGCAGCACCTATACTGTGAATCAGACTGGGTCAGTACAAGGGGGTGCTCCTATACTGTGAATCAGACTGGGTCAGTACAATGGGGAGCCACTATACTGTGAATCAGACTGGGTCAGTACAATGGGGAGCTCCAATACTGTGAATCAGACTGGGTCAGTACAATGGGGAGCCACTATACTGTGAATCAGACTGGGTCAGTACAATGGAGAGCACCTATACCCTGAATCAGACTGGGTCAGTACAATAGCGAGCTCCTATACTGTGAATCAGACTGGGTCAGTACAATGGGGAGCCCCTATACTGTGAACCTGACTGGGTCAGTACAATGGGGAGCCCCTATATTGTGAATCAGACTGGGTCAGTACAATGGGGTGCTCCTATACTGTGAATCAGACTGGGTCAGTACAATGTGGAGACACTATACCGTGAATCAGACTGGGTCTGTACAATGGGGAGCTCCTATACTGTGAATCAGACTGGGTCAGTACAAGGGGCAGCCCCTATACTGTGAATCAGACAGGGTCAGTACAATGGGGAGCCCCTATACTGTGAATCAGACTGGGTCAGTACAATGGGGAGCCCGTATACTGTGAATCAGACTGGGTCAGTACAATGGGAAGCTCCAATACTGTGAATCAGGCTGGTTCAGTACAATGGGGAGCCCCTATACTGTGAATCAGACTGGGTCAGTACAAAGGTGAGCCCGTACACTGTGATTCAGACTGGGTCATTACAATGGGAAGCCCCTATACTGTGAATCAGACTGGGTCAGTAAAATGAAGAGCCCCGATACTGTGAATGAGTCAGGGTCAGTACAATGGGGAGCCCCTATACTGTGAATCAGACTGGGTCAGTACAATGGGGAGCCCCTATACTGTGAATCAGACTGGGCCAGTTCAATGGGGAGACACTATACTGTGAGTCAGAATGGGTCACTGCAATGGGAAGCCCCTATACTGTGAATCAGACTCTGTCAGTACAATGGGGAGACTCTATACTGTTAATCTGACTGGGTCAGTACAATGGGGAGCCCTATACTGTGAATCAGACTGGATCAGGACAATGGGGAGCCTCTATACTGTGAAGCAGACTGGGTCAGTACAATGGGGAGCCTCTATACTGTGAATCAGACTGGGTCAGTACAGTGGGGAGCACCTATATTGTGAATCAGACTGGGTCAGGACACTGGGGAGCCCCTATTCTGTGAATCAGACTGGGTCAGTACAATGGGGAGCCCCTATACTGTGAATCAGACTGGGTCAGTGCATTGTGGATCCCCTATACTGTGAATCAGACTTGGTCAGTACAATGGAGAGCTTCTATACTGTGAATCAGGCTGGCTTAGTACAATGGGGAGTCTCGATATTGTGAATCAGCCTGGCTTAGTACAATGGGGATCCTCTATATTGTGAATCAGACTGGGTCAGTACAGTGGGGAGCACCTATATTGTGAATCAGACTGGGTCAGGACACTGGGGAGCCCCTATTCTGTGAATCAGACTGGGTCAGTACAATGGGGAGCCTCTATACTGTGAATCAAACTTGCTCAGTGCAATGTGAACATCCTAGGCTGTGAATCAGACTTGCTCAGTACAATGGGGAGCCCCAAAACTGTGAATCAGACTGGGTCAGTGCATTGTGGATCCCCTATACTGTGAATCAGACTTGGTCAGTACAATGGAGAGCTTCTGTACTGTGAATCAGGCTGGCTTAGTACAATGGGGATCCTCTATATTGTGAATCAGACTGGCTTAGTACAATGGGGATCCTCTATATTGTGAATCAGACTGGGTCAGTACAGTGGGGAGCACCTATATTGTGAATCAGACTGGGTCAGGACACTGGGGAGCCCCTATTCTGTGAATCAGACTGGGTCAGTACAATGGGGAGCCCCTATATTGTGAGTCACACTGGGTCTGTACAATGGGGAGCCCCTATACTGTGAATCAGACTGGGTCAGTACAATGGAGAGCCACTAAACTGTGAGTCAGACTGGGTCAGTACAATGGGGAGACCCTATATTGTGAATCAGACTAGGTCAGTACAATGGGGAGCCCCTGTACTGTGAATCAGACTGGGTCAGTACAATGGGGTGCTCCAATACTTTGAATCAGACTGGGTCAGTACAATGGGGAGCCACTATACTGTGAATCAGACTGGGTCAGTACAATGGGGAGCCCCTATACTGTGAATCAGACTGGGTCAGTGCAATGGGGAGCCACTATACTGTGAATCAGACTGGGTCAGTACAATGGGGAGCCTCTATACTGTGAATCAGACTGTGTCAGTACAATGGGGAGCCCCTATTCTGTGAATCAAACTGGGTCAGTACAATGGGGAGCCCCTATACTGTGTATCAGACTGGATCAGTACAATGGAGAGCCCCTATACTGTGAATCAGACTGGGTCAGTACAATGGGGAGCTCCAATACTTTGAATCAGACTGGGTCAGTACAATGGGGAGCCACTATACTGTGAATCAGACTGGTTCAGTACAATGGAGAGCCCCTATATTGTGAATCAGACTGGGTCAGTACAATGGGGAGCCACTATACTGTGAATCAGACTGGGTCAGTACAATGGGGAGCCTCTACACTGTGAATCAGACTGTGTCAGTACAATGGAGAGCCCCTATACGCTGAATCAGACTGGGTCAGTACAATAGCGAACTCATATATTGTAAATCAGACTGGGTCAGTAGAATGGGGAGCACCTATACTGTGAATCAGACTGGGTCAGTACAATGGGGAGCCGCTATACTGTGAATCAGACTTGCTCAGTACAATGGGGAGCCCCTATACTGTGAATCAGACTGGATCAGTACAATGGGGAGCCCCTATTCTGTGAATTAAACTGGGTCAGTACAATGGGGAGCCCCTATACTGTATATCAGACTGGGTCAGTACAATGGGGAGCCCCTATACTGTGAATCAGACTGGGTCAGTACAATGGGGAGCCCCTATATTGTGAATCAGACTGGGACAGAACAATGGGGAGCCCCTATACTGTGAATCAGCCTGGGTCAGTACAATGGGGTGCTCCTATATTGTGAATCAGACTGAGTCAGTACAATGGGCAGCCGCTATACTGTGAATGAGACTGGGTCAGTACAATGGGGATCTCCAATACTTTGAATCAGACTGGGTCAGTACAATGGGGAGCCACTATACTGTGAATCAGACTGGGTCAGTACAATGGGGAGCCCCTATACTGTGAATCAGACTGGGTCAGTACAATGGGGAGCAATATACTGTGAATCAGACTGGGTCAGTACAATGGGGAGCCTCTATACTGTGAATCAGACTGTGTCAGTACAATGGAGAGCCCCTATACGCTAAATCAAATTGGGTCAGTACAATAGCGAGCTCCTATACTGTAAATCAGACTGGGTCAGTACAATGGGAAGCACCTATACTGTGAATCAGACTGGGTCAGTACAATGGGGAGCCCCTATACTGCGAATCAGACTGGGTCAGTACAAAGGGGAGCCCTCATACTGTGAATCAGACTGGATCAGTACAATGGGGAGCCCCTATACTGTGAATCAGACTGGATCAGTACAATGGGGAGCCTCTATACTGTGAATCTGACTGGGTCAGTACAATGGGGAGCCTCTATACTGTGAACCAGACTCGGTCAGTACAATGGGGAGCCCCTATACTGTGAATCTGACTGGGTCAGTACAATGGGGAGCCCCTATATTGTGAATCAGACTGGGACAGTAAAATGGGGAGCCCCTATGCTGTGACTCAGACTGGGTCAGTACAATAGGGTGCTCCTATACTGTGAATCAGATGGGGTCAGTACAATGGGGAGCCACTTTCCTGTGAATCAGACTGGGTCAGTACAATGGGGAGCTCCTATACTGTGAATCAGACTGGGTCAGGACAAGGGACTGCCCCGATACTGTGAATCAGACTGGGTCAGCACAATGGGGTGCTCTGATACTGAGAATCAGACTGGGTCAGTACAATGGGGAGCCACTATATTGTGAATCAGACTGGGTCAGTACAATCGGGAGTCCCTATACTGTGAATCAGACTTGGTCAGTACAATGGGGAGCCACTGTACTGTGAATAAGACTGGGTCAGTACAATGGGGAGCCTCTATACTGTGAATCAGACTGGGTCAGTACAATGGAGAGCCCCTATACGCTGAATCAGATTGGGTCAGTACAATAGCCAGCTCCTATACTGTGAATCAGACTGGGTCAGTACAATGGGGAGCCCCTATACTGTGAATCAGACTGGGTCAGTACAATGGGGAGCCCCTATACTGTGAATCAGACTGGGTCAGTACAATGGAGAGCATCTATACTGTGAACCAGACTCGGTCAGTACAATGGGGAGCCCCTATACTGTGAATCTGACTGGGTCAGTACAATGGGGAGCCCCTATACTGTGAATCAGACTGGGTCAGTACAATGGGGAGCCTCTGTACTGTGAATCAGACTGGGTCAGTACAATGGAGAGCCCCTATATTGTGAATCAGACTGGGTCAGTACAATGGAAAGCATCTATACTGTGAACCAGACTCGGTCAGTACAATGGGGAGCCCCTATACTGTGAATCTGACTGGGTCAGTACAATGGGGAGCCCCGATATTGTGAATCAGACTGGGTCAGCACAATGGGGAGCCCCTATACTGTGAATCAGACTGGGTCAGTACAATAGGGAGCCCCTATACTGTGAATCAGACTGGGTCAGTACAATGGGGAGCCCCGATAATTTGAATCAGACTGGGTCAGTACAATGGAGAGCCCCTATATTATGAATCAGACTGGGTCAGCACAATGGGGAGCCTCTGTACTGTGAATCAGACTTGGTCAGTACAAAGGGGGAGCCCCTAAACAGTGAATCAGCTGGGTCAGTACAATAGCGAGCTCCTATACTGTAAATCAGACTGGGTCAGTACAATGGGGAGCAACTATACTGTGAATCAGACTGGGTCCGTACAATGGGGAGCCCCTATACTGTGAATCAGACTTGCTCAGTACAATGGGGAGCACCTATACTGTGATTCAGACTGGGTCAGTACAATGGGGAGCCACTATTCTGTGAATCAGACTGGGTCAGTACAATGTGGAGCCCCTATACTGTGAATCAGACTGGGTCAGTACAATGGGGAGCCCCTATATTGTGAATCAGACTGGGTCAGTACAATGGGGAGCCCCTATACTGTGAATCAGACTGGATCAGTACAATGGGGAGCCCCTGTTCTGTGAATCTACCTGGGTCAGTACAATGGGGAGCCCCTATACTGTGTATCAGACTGGGTCAGTACAATGGGGAGCCCCTATTCTGTGAATCAGACTGGGTCAGTACAATGGGGAGCTCCTATACTGTGAATCAGACTGGGTCAGTACAAGGGACAGCCCCGATACTGTGAATCAGACTGGATCAGTACAATGGGGTGCTCCTATACTGTGAATCAGACTGGGTCAGTACAATGGGGCGCCCCTATACTGTGAATCAGACTGGGTCGGTACAATGGGGAGCCACTATACTGTGAATCAGACTGGGTCAGTACAATGGGGAGCCCCTATACGCTGAATCAGACTGGGTCAGTACAATAGCGAGCTCCTATACTGTAAATCAGATTGGGTCAGTACAATGGGGAGCACCTATACTGTGAATCAGACTGGGTCAGTACAATGGGGAGCCCCGATACTGTGATTCAGACTGGGCCCGTACAATGGGGAGCCCCTGTACTGTGAATCAGACTTGCTCAGTACAATGGGGAGCCACTATTCTGTGAATCAGACTGGGTCAGTACAATGGGGAGCCACTATTCTGTGAATCAGACTGGGTCAGTACAATGGGGAGCCCCTATACTGTGAATCAGACTGGGTCAGTACAATGGGGAGCCACTATATTGTGAATCAGACTGGGTCAGTATAATGGGCAGCCCCGAAACTGTGAATCAGACTGGATCAGTACAATGGGAGCCCCTACTCTGTGAATCAAACTGGGTCAGTACAATGGGGAGCCCCTATACTGTGAATCAGACAGGGTCAGTACAATGGGGCGCCCCTATACTGTGAATCAGACTGGGTCAGTACAATGGGGAGACTGTATACTGTGAATCAGACTGGGTCAGGACAATGGGAAGCCCCAATACTGTGAATCAGGCGGGTTCAGTTCAATGGGGAGCCCCTATACTGTGAATCAGACTGGGTCAGCACAAAGGTGAGCCCCTATACTGTGAATCAGACTGGGTCAGTACAATGGGGAGCCCCTATATTGTGAATCAGACTGGGTCAGTACAATGGGGAGCCCCTATACTGTGAATCAGACTGGATCAGTACAATGCGAGCCCCAATTCTGTGAATCAAAGTGGGTCAGTACAATGGGGAGACTGTATACTGTGAATCAGACTGGGTCAGTACAATGGGAAGCCCCAATACTGTGAATCAGGCTGGTTCAGTTCAATGGGGAGCCCCTATACTGTGAATCAGACTGGGTCAGCACAAAGGTGAGCCCCTATACTGTGAATCAGACTGGGTCAGTACAATGGGGAGCCCGTATATTGTGAATCAGACTGGGTCAGTATAATGGGGAGCCCCTATAATGTGAATCAGACTGGATCAGTACAATGGGAGCCCCTATTCTGTGAATCAAACTGGGTCAGTACAATGGGGAGCCCCTATACTGTGTATCAGACTGGGTCAGTACAATGGGGAGCCCCTATTCTGTGAATCAGACTGGGTCAATACAATGGGGAGCCCCTATACTGTGAATCAGCCTGGGTCAGTACAATGGGGAGCCCCTATACTGTGAATCAGACTGGGTCAGTACAAGGGACAGCCCCGATACTGTGAATCAGACTGGGTCAGTACAATGGGGTGCTCCTATACTGTGTATCAGACTGGGTCAGTACAATGGGGAGCCAATATACTGTGAATCAGGCTGGGTCAGTACAATGTGGAGCCTCTATACTGTGAATCAGACTGTGTCAGTACAATGGAGAGCCCCTATACGCTGAATCAGACTGGGTCAGCACAATGGCGAGCTCCTATACAGTAAATCAGACTGGGTCAGTCCAATGGGGAGCACCTATACTGTGAATCAGACTGGGTCAGTAAATGGGGAGCCCCTATACTGTGAATCAGACTGGGTCAGTACAATGGGGAGCCCTCATACTGTGAATCAGACTGGAGCAGTACAATGGGGAGCCTCTATACTGTGAATCTGACTGGGTCAGTGCAATGGGGAGCCCCTATACTGTGAATCAGACTGGATCAGTACAATGGGGAGTCTCTCTACTGTGAATCTGACTGGGTCAGTACAATGGGGAGCCCCTATACTGTGATTCAGACTGGATCAGTACAATGGGGTGCCTCTATACTGTGAACCAGACTCGGTCAGTACAATGGGGAGCCCCTATACTGTGAATCTGACTGGGTCAGTACAATGGGGAGCCTCTATACTGTGAATCAGACTGGGTCAGTAAAATGGGGAGCCCCGAAACTGTGACTCAGACTGGGTCAGTACAATAGGGTGCTCCTATACTGTGAATCAGACTGGGTCAGTACAATGGGGAGCCACTTTACAGTGAATCAGACTAGGTCAGTACAATGGGGAGCCCCTATGCTGTGAATCAGACTGTGTCAGTAAAATTGGGAGCCCTTATACGGTGAATCAGACTGGATCAGTACAATGGGGAGCCTCTATACTGTGAATCTGACTGGGTCAGTACAATGGGGAGCCTCTATACTGTGAATCTGACTGGGTCAGTACAATAGGGAGCCCCTATACTGTGAATCAGACTGGGTCAGAACAATGGAATGCATCTATACTGTGAACCAGACTTGGTCAGTACAATGGGGAGCCCCTATACTGTGAATCTGACTGGGTCAGTACAATGGGGAGCCCCTATACTGTGAATCAGACTGGGTCAGTACAATGGGGAGCCTCTATACTGTGAATCAGACTGGGTCAGTACAATGGAGAGCCCCTATATTGTGAATCAGACTGGGTCAGTACAATGGGGAGCCTCTATACTGTGAATCAGACCTGGTCAGTAAAAAAGGGGGAGCCCCTAAACAGTGAATCAGACTGGGCCAGTACAACTGGGAGCACCTATATTGTGAATCAGACTGGGTCAGCACAACGGGGAGCCCCTATACTGTGAATCAGACTGGGTCAGCACAATGGGGAGACCCTATACTGTGAATCAGACAGGGTCAGTACAATGGGGCGCCCCTATACTGTGAATCAGACTGGGTCAGTACAATGGGGAGCCCCTATACTGTGAATCAGACTGGGTCAGTACAATGGGAGACTGTATACTGTGAATCAGACTGGGTCAGTACAATGGGAAGCCCCAATACTGTGAATCAGGCTGGTTCAGTTCAATGGGGAGCCCCGATACTGTGAATCAGACTGGGTCAGTACAATGGGAAGCCCCTATACTGTGAATCAGACTGGGTCAGTAAAATGGAGAGCCCCTATACTGTGAATCAGTCAGGGTCAGTACACTGGGGAGCCCCTATTCTGTGAATCAGACTGGGTCAGTACAATGGGGAGCCCCTAAATTGTGAGTCAGACTGGGTCAGTACAATGGGTAGCCCCTATATTGTGAATCAGACTGGGTCAGTACAATGGAGAGCCCATATATTGTGAATCAGACTGGGTCAGTGCAATGGGGAGCCAAAATACTGTGAATCAGGCTGGTTCAGTCCAATGGGGAGACCCTATACTGTGAATCAGACTGGGTCAGTACAATGGGGAGGCCCTATACTGTGAATCAGACTGGGTCAGTACAATGGGAACCACAATAATGTGAATCAGGCTGGTTCAGTGCAATGGGGGGCCCCTATACTGTGAATCTGACTGGGTCAGTACAATGGGGAGCCCCTATACTGTGAATCAGACTGGGTCAGTACAATGGGGAGCCCCTATACTGCGAATCAGACAGGGTTAATACAATGGGGAGCCTCTATATTGTGATTCAGGCTGGGTCAGTACAAAGGGAAGCACCTATATTGTGAATCAGACTGGGTCAGGACACTGGGAAGCCCCTATTCTGTGAATCAGACTGGGTCAGTACAATGGGGAGCCCCTATATTGTGAATCAGACTGGGTCAGTACAATCAGGAGCCGCTATACTGTGAATCAGACTGGGTCAGTACAATGGGTAGACCCTATATTGTGAATCAGACAGGATCAGTAAAATGGGGAGCCCCAATACTGTGAATCAGGCTGGTTCAGTACAATTGGGAGCCCCTATACTGTGAATCAGACTGGGTCAGTCCAATGGGGAGCCCCTATACTGTGAATCAGACTCGGTCAGTAAAATGGGGTGCCCCAATACTGTGAATCAGGCTGGTTCAGTACAATGGGGAGCCCCTATACTGTGAATCAGACAGGGCCAGGTCAATGGGGAGACCCTATAGAGTGAATCAGACTGGGTCAGTACAATGGGGAGCCCCTATACTGTGAATCAGACTGTGTCAGTACAATAGGGAGCTCCTATACTGTGAATCAGACTGGGTCAGTACAATGGAGAGCCCTTACACTGCGAATCAGATTGGGACAATATACTGGTGTGCCCGTATAATGTGAATCAGACTGGGACAGTACAATGGAGAGCCCCTATACTGTGAATCAGACTGAGTCAGTACAATGGGGAGCCCCTCTACTGTGAATCAGACTAGGTCAGTACAATGGGGAGCCCCTATGCTGTGAATCAGAGTGGGTCAGTACAATGGGGAGACCCTATACTGTGAATCAGACTGGGTCAGTACAATGGGGAGCCCCTATACTGTGAATCAGACTTGCTCAATACAATGGTGACCCCCTATGCTGTGAATCAGACTGGGTCAGTAGAATGGGGAGCCCCTATACTGTGAATCAGACTTGCTCAGTACAATGGGGAGCCCCTATACTGTGAATCAGACTGGGTCAGTACAATGGGGAGCCCCTATACTGTGAATCAGATTTGGTCAGTCCAACAGAGAGCTTCTATAGTGTGAATCAGACTGGGTCAGTACAATGTGGATCCCCTATACTGTGAATCGGACTTGGTCAGTACAATGGAGAGCATCTATACTGTGAATCAGATTGGGTCAGCACAAATCGGGAGCCGCTATACTGTGAATCAGACTAGGTCAGTACAATGGAGAGCACATATAGTGTGATTCAGACTGGGTCAGTACAAATCGGGAGCCCCTAAAGTGTGAGTCAGACTCGGTCAGTACAATGGGGAGTCGCCATACTGTGAATCAAACTGGGTCAGTACAATAGAGAGCCCCTATACTGTGAATCAGACTGGGTCAGTTCAATGGGGAGCCCCTGTACTGTGAATCAGACTGGGTCAGTACAATGGGGAGCCTCTATATTGTGAATCAGACTGGGTCAGTACAATGGAGAGCCCCTATATTGTGAATCAGACAGGGTCAGTACAATGGGGAGACCCAATACTGCGAATCAGACTGGGTCAGTACAATCAGGAGCCGCTACACTGTGAATCAGACTGGGTCAGTACAATGGGGAGCCCCTACACTGTGAATCAGACTGGGTCAGTTCAATGGGGAGCCCCTATACTGTGAATCAGAGTGGGTCAGTACAATGGGGAGCCCCAATACAGTGAATCAGGCTGGTTCAGTACAATTGGGTGCCCCTATACTGTGAATCAGACTGGGTCAGTACAACGGGGAGCCCCTATACTGTGAATCAGACTGGGTCAGTACAATGGGGAGCCCCTATACTGTGAATCAGACTGGGTCAGTACAATGGGGAGCCTCCATATTGAGAATCAGACTGCGCAGTACAATGGTGAGCACCTCTATTGTGAATCAGACTGGGTCAGGACACTGGGGAGCCCCTATTCTGTGAATCAGACTAGGTCAGTACAATGGGGAGCCCCTATACTGTGAGTCAGACTGGGTCAGTAGAATGGGGAGCCCCTATATTGTGAATCAGACTGGGTCAGTACAATGGAGAGCCCCTAAACTGTGAGTGAGACTGGGTCAGTACAATGGGGAGCACCTATATTGTGAATCAGACTGGGTCAGTGCAATGGGGAGCCCCTATACTGTGAATCAGACTGGGTCAGTACAATCAGGAGCCGCTATACTGTGAATCACACTGGGTCAGTACAATGGGGAGCCCCTATACTGTGAATCAGACTTGCTCAGTACAATGGGGAGCACCTATACTGTGATTCAGACTGGGTCAGTACAATGGGGAGCCACTATTCTGTGAATCAGACTGGGTCAGTACAATGTGGAGCCCCTATACTGTGAATCAGACTGGGTCAGTACAATGGGGAGCCCCTATATTGTGAATCAGACTGGGTCAGTACAATGGGGAGCCCCTATACTGTGAATCAGACTGGATCAGTACAATGGGGAGCCCCTGTTCTGTGAATCTACCTGGGTCAGTACAATGGGGAGCCCCTATACTGTGTATCAGACTGGGTCAGTACAATGGGGAGCCCCTATTCTGTGAATCAGACTGGGTCAGTACAATGGGGAGCTCCTATACTGTGAATCAGACTGGGTCAGTACAAGGGACAGCCCCGATACTGTGAATCAGACTGGATCAGTACAATGGGGTGCTCCTATACTGTGAATCAGACTGGGTCAGTACAATGGGGCGCCCCTATACTGTGAATCAGACTGGGTCGGTACAATGGGGAGCCACTATACTGTGAATCAGACTGGGTCAGTACAATGGGGAGCCCCTATACGCTGAATCAGACTGGGTCAGTACAATAGCGAGCTCCTATACTGTAAATCAGATTGGGTCAGTACAATGGGGAGCACCTATACTGTGAATCAGACTGGGTCAGTACAATGGGGAGCCCCGATACTGTGATTCAGACTGGGCCCGTACAATGGGGAGCCCCTGTACTGTGAATCAGACTTGCTCAGTACAATGGGGAGCCACTATTCTGTGAATCAGACTGGGTCAGTACAATGGGGAGCCACTATTCTGTGAATCAGACTGGGTCAGTACAATGGGGAGCCCCTATACTGTGAATCAGACTGGGTCAGTACAATGGGGAGCCACTATATTGTGAATCAGACTGGGTCAGTATAATGGGCAGCCCCGAAACTGTGAATCAGACTGGATCAGTACAATGGGAGCCCCTATTCTGTGAATCAAACTGGGTCAGTACAATGGGGAGCCCCTATACTGTGAATCAGACAGGGTCAGTACAATGGGGCGCCCCTATACTGTGAATCAGACTGGGTCAGTACAATGGGGAGACTGTATACTGTGAATCAGACTGGGTCAGGACAATGGGAAGCCCCAATACTGTGAATCAGGCGGGTTCAGTTCAATGGGGAGCCCCTATACTGTGAATCAGACTGGGTCAGCACAAAGGTGAGCCCCTATACTGTGAATCAGACTGGGTCAGTACAATGGGGAGCCCCTATATTGTGAATCAGACTGGGTCAGTACAATGGGGAGCCCCTATACTGTGAATCAGACTGGATCAGTACAATGCGAGCCCCAATTCTGTGAATCAAAGTGGGTCAGTACAATGGGGAGACTGTATACTGTGAATCAGACTGGGTCAGTACAATGGGAAGCCCCAATACTGTGAATCAGGCTGGTTCAGTTCAATGGGGAGCCCCTATACTGTGAATCAGACTGGGTCAGTACAAGGGACAGCCCCGATACTGTGAATCAGACTGGGTCAGTACAATGGGGTGCTCCTATACTGTGTATCAGACTGGGTCAGTACAATGGGGAGCCACTATACTGTGAATCAGGCTGGGTCAGTACAATGTGGAGCCTCTATACTGTGAATCAGACTGTGTCAGTACAATGGAGAGCACCTATACGCTGAATCAGACTGGGTCAGCACAATGGCGAGCTCCTATACAGTAAATCAGACTGGGTCAGTCCAATGGGGAGCACCTATACTGTGAATCAGACTGGGTCAGTAAATGGGGAGCCCCTATACTGTGAATCAGACTGGGTCAGTACAATGGGGAGCCCTCATACTGTGAATCAGACTGGAGCAGTACAATGGGGAGCCTCTATACTGTGAATCTGACTGGGTCAGTGCAATGGGGAGCCCCTATACTGTGAATCAGACTGGATCAGTACAATGGGGAGTCTCTCTACTGTGAATCTGACTGGGTCAGTACAATGGGGAGCCCCTATACTGTGATTCAGACTGGATCAGTACAATGGGGTGCCTCTATACTGTGAACCAGACTCGGTCAGTACAATGGGGAGCCCCTATACTGTGAATCTGACTGGGTCAGTACAATGGGGAGCCTCTATACTGTGAATCAGACTGGGTCAGTAAAATGGGGAGCCCCGAAACTGTGACTCAGACTGGGTCAGTACAATAGGGTGCTCCTATACTGTGAATCAGACTGGGTCAGTACAATGGGGAGCCACTTTACAGTGAATCAGACTAGGTCAGTACAATGGGGAGCCCCTATGCTGTGAATCAGACTGTGTCAGTACAATTGGGAGCCCTTATACGGTGAATCAGACTGGATCAGTACAATGGGGAGCCTCTATACTGTGAATCTGACTGGGTCAGTACAATGGGGAGCCTCTATACTGTGAATCTGACTGGGTCAGTACAATAGGGAGCCCCTATACTGTGAATCAGACTGGGTCAGAACAATGGAATGCATCTATACTGTGAACCAGACTCGGTCAGTACAATGGGGAGCCCCTATACTGTGAATCTGACTGGGTCAGTACAATGGGGAGCCCCTATACTGTGAATCAGACTGGGTCAGTACAATGGGGAGCCTCTATACTGTGAATCAGACTGGGTCAGTACAATGGAGAGCCCCTATATTGTGAATCAGACTGGGTCAGTACAATGGGGAGCCTCTATACTGTGAATCAGACCTGGTCAGTAAAAAAGGGGGAGCCCCTAAACAGTGAATCAGACTGGGCCAGTACAACTGGGAGCACCTATATTGTGAATCAGACTGGGTCAGCACAACGGGGAGCCCCTATACTGTGAATCAGACTGGGTCAGCACAATGGGGAGACCCTATACTGTGAATCAGACAGGGTCAGTACAATGGGGCGCCCCTATACTGTGAATCAGACTGGGTCAGTACAATGGGGAGCCCCTATACTGTGAATCAGACTGGGTCAGTACAATGGGAGACTGTATACTGTGAATCAGACTGGGTCAGTACAATGGGAAGCCCCAATACTGTGAATCAGGCTGGTTCAGTTCAATGGGGAGCCCCGATACTGTGAATCAGACTGGGTCAGTACAATGGGAAGCCCCTATACTGTGAATCAGACTGGGTCAGTAAAATGGAGAGCCCCTATACTGTGAATCAGTCAGGGTCAGTACACTGGGGAGCCCCTATTCTGTGAATCAGACTGGGTCAGTACAATGGGGAGCCCCTAAATTGTGAGTCAGACTGGGTCAGTACAATGGGTAGCCCCTATATTGTGAATCAGACTGGGTCAGTACAATGGAGAGCCCATATATTGTGAATCAGACTGGGTCAGTGCAATGGGGAGCCAAAATACTGTGAATCAGGCTGGTTCAGTCCAATGGGGAGACCCTATACTGTGAATCAGACTGGGTCAGTACAATGGGGAGGCCCTATACTGTGAATCAGACTGGGTCAGTACAATGGGAACCACAATAATGTGAATCAGGCTGGTTCAGTGCAATGGGGGGCCCCTATACTGTGAATCTGACTGGGTCAGTACAATGGGGAGCCCCTATACTGTGAATCAGACTGGGTCAGTACAATGGGGAGCCCCTATACTGCGAATCAGACAGGGTTAATACAATGGGGAGCCTCTATATTGTGATTCAGGCTGGGTCAGTACAAAGGGAAGCACCTATATTGTGAATCAGACTGGGTCAGGACACTGGGAAGCCCCTATTCTGTGAATCAGACTGGGTCAGTACAATGGGGAGCCCCTATATTGTGAATCAGACTGGGTCAGTACAATCAGGAGCCGCTATACTGTGAATCAGACTGGGTCAGTACAATGGGTAGACCCTATATTGTGAATCAGACAGGATCAGTAAAATGGGGAGCCCCAATACTGTGAATCAGGCTGGTTCAGTACAATTGGGAGCCCCTATACTGTGAATCAGACTGGGTCAGTCCAATGGGGAGCCCCTATACTGTGAATCAGACTGGGTCAGTACAATGGGGAGCCCCTATACTGTGAATCAGGCTGGTTCAGTGCAATGGGGGGCCCCTATACTTTGAATCAGACTGGGTCAGTACAATGGGAACCACAATAATGTGAATCAGGCTGGTTCAGTGCAATGGGGGGCCCCTATACTGTGAATCTGACTGGGTCAGTACAATGGGGAGCCCCTATACTGTGAATCAGACTGGGTCAGTACAATGGGGAGCCCCTATACTGCGAATCAGACAGGGTTAATACAATGGGGAGCCTCTATATTGTGATTCAGGCTGGGTCAGTACAAAGGGAAGCACGTATATTGTGAATCAGACTGGGTCAGGACACTGGGAAGCCCCTATTCTGTGAATCAGACTGGGTCAGTACAATGGGGAGCCCCTATATTGTGAGTCAGACTGGGTCAGTACAATGGGGAGCCCCTATACTGTGAATCAGACTGGGTCAGTACAATCAGGAGCCGCTATACTGTGAATCAGACTGGGTCAGTACAATGGGTAGACCCTATATTGTGAATCAGACAGGATCAGTAAAATGGGGAGCCCCAATACTGTGAATCAGGCTGGTTCAGTACAATTGGGAGCCCCTATACTGTGAATCAGACTGGGTCAGTCCAATGGGGAGCCCCTATACTGTGAATCAGACTGGGTCAGTACAATGGGGAGCCCCTATACTGTGAATCAGACTCGGTCAGTAAAATGGGGTGCCCCAATACTGTGAATCAGGCTGGTTCAGTACAATGGGGAGCCCCTATACTGTGAATCAGACAGGGCCAGGTCAATGGGGAGACCCTATAGAGTGAATCAGACTGGGTCAGTACAATGGGGAGCCCCTATACTGTGAATCAGACTGTGTCAGTACAATAGGGAGCTCCTATACTGTGAATCAGACTGGGTCAGTACAATGGAGAGCCCTTACACTGCGAATCAGATTGGGACAATATACTGGTGTGCCCGTATAATGTGAATCAGACTGGGACAGTACAATGGAGAGCCCCTATACTGTGAATCAGACTGAGTCAGTACAATGGGGAGCCCCTCTACTGTGAATCAGACTAGGTCAGTACAATGGGGAGCCCCTATGCTGTGAATCAGAGTGGGTCAGTACAATGGGGAGACCCTATACTGTGAATCAGACTGGGTCAGTACAATGGGGAGCCCCTATACTGTGAATCAGACTTGCTCAATACAATGGTGACCCCCTATGCTGTGAATCAGACTGGGTCAGTAGAATGGGGAGCCCCTATACTGTGAATCAGACTTGCTCAGTACAATGGGGAGCCCCTATACTGTGAATCAGACTGGGTCAGTACAATGGGGAGCCCCTATACTGTGAATCAGATTTGGTCAGTCCAACAGAGAGCTTCTATAGTGTGAATCAGACTGGGTCAGTACAATGTGGATCCCCTATACTGTGAATCGGACTTGGTCAGTACAATGGAGAGCATCTATACTGTGAATCAGATTGGGTCAGCACAAATCGGGAGCCGCTATACTGTGAATCAGACTAGGTCAGTACAATGGAGAGCACATATAGTGTGATTCAGACTGGGTCAGTACAAATCGGGAGCCCCTAAAGTGTGAGTCAGACTCGGTCAGTACAATGGGGAGTCGCCATACTGTGAATCAAACTGGGTCAGTACAATAGAGAGCCCCTATACTGTGAATCAGACTGGGTCAGTTCAATGGGGAGCCCCTGTACTGTGAATCAGACTGGGTCAGTACAATGGGGAGCCTCTATATTGTGAATCAGACTGGGTCAGTACAATGGAGAGCCCCTAAACTGTGAGTCAGACTGGGTCAGTACTATGGGGAGCCCCTATATTGTGAATCAGACAGGGTCAGTACAATGGGGAGACCCAATACTGCGAATCAGACTGGGTCAGTACAATCAGGAGCCGCTACACTGTGAATCAGACTGGGTCAGTACAATGGGGAGCCCCTGCACTGTGAATCAGACTGGGTCAGTTCAATGGGGAGCCCCTATACTGTGAATCAGAGTGGGTCAGTACAATGGGGAGCCCCAATACAGTGAATCAGGCTGGTTCAGTACAATCGGGAGCCCCTATACTGTGAATCAGACTGGGTCAGTACAACGGGGAGCCCCTATACTGTGAATCAGACTGGGTCAGTACAATGGGGAGCCCCTATACTGTGAATCAGACTGGGTCAGTACAATGGGGAGCATCCATATTGAGAATCAGACTGCGCAGTACAATGGTGAGCACCTCTATTGTGAATCAGACTGGGTCAGGACACTGGGGAGCCCCTATTCTGTGAATCAGACTAGGTCAGTACAATGGGGAGCCCCTATACTGTGAGTCAGACTGGGTCAGTAGAATGGGGAGCCCCTATATTGTGAATCAGACTGGGTCAGTACAATGGAGAGCCCCTAAACTGTGAGTGAGACTGGGTCAGTACAATGGGGAGCACCTATATTGTGAATCAGACTGGGTCAGTGCAATGGGGAGCCCCTATACTGTGAATCAGACTGGGTCAGTACAATCAGGAGCCGCTATACTGTGAATCACACTGGGTCAGTACAATGGGGAGCCCCTATACTGTGAATCAGACTGGGTCAGTACAATGGGGAGCCCCTATACTGTGAATCAGACTGGGTCAGTACAATGGGGAGCCCCAATACAGTGAATCAGGCCGGATCAGTACAATCGGGAGCCCCTATAATGTGAATCAGACTGGGTCAGTACAATGGGGAGCCCCTATACTGTGAATCAATCTTGGTCAGTACAATGGGGAGCCCCTATACTGTGAATCAGACTGGGTCAGCACAATGGGGAGCCCCTATATTGTGAATCAGACTGGGTCAGTACAATGGGGAGCCCCTATGCTGCGAATCAGACAGGGTTAGTACAATGGGGAGCCTCTATATTGTGAATCAGACTGGGTCAGTACAAAGGGAGGCACCTATATTGTGAATCAGACCGGGCCAGGACACTGGGGAGCCCCTATTCTGTGAATCAGACTGGGTCAGTACAATGGGAAGCCCCTATACTGTGAGTCAGACTGGGTCAGTACAATGGGGAGCCTCTATATTGTGAATCAGACTGGGTCAGTACAATGGAGAGCCCCTAAACTGTGAGTCAGACTGGGTCAGTACAATGGGGAGCCCCTATATTGTGAATCAGACTGGGTCAGTACAATGGGGAGCCCCTATACTGTGAATCAGACTGGGCCAGTACAATCAGGAGCCGCTACACTGTGAATCAGACTCTGTCAGTACAATGGGTACCCCCAATATTGTGAATCAGACTGGGTCAGTTCAATGGGGAGCCCCAATACTGTGAATCAGGCTGGTTCAGTACAATGGGGAGCCCCTTTACTGTGAATCAGGCTGGGTCAGTACAATGGGGAGCCCCTATACTGTGAATCAGACTGGGTCAGTACAATGGGGAGCCACAATACTCTGAATCAGGCTGGTTCAGTAAAATGGGGGGCCCCTATACTGTGAATCAGACTGGGTCAGTACAATGGGGAGCCCCTATACTGTGAATCAGACTGGGTCAGTACAATGGGGTGCCCCAATACTGTGAATCAGGCTGGTTCTGTACAATGGGGAGCCCCTCTACTGTGAATCAGACTGGGTCAGTACAATCAGGAGCCGCTATACTGTGAATCAGACTGGGTCAGTACAATGGGGAGCCCCTATACTGTGAATCAGACTGGGTCAGTACAATGGGGAGCCCCTATACTGTGAATCAGACTGGGTCAGTATAATGGGGAGCCCCAATACAGTGAATCAGACTTGGTCAGTACAATCGGGAGCCCCGATACTGTGAATCAGACTGGGTCAGTACAATGGGGAGCCCCTATACTGTGAATCAGACTGGGTCAGTACAATGGGGAGCCCCTATGCTGCGAATCAGACAGGGTTAGTACAATGGGGAGCCTCTATATTGTGAAGCAGACTGGGTCAGTACAAAGGGAAGCACCTATATTGTGAATCAGGCTGGGTCAGGACACTGGGGAGCCCCTATTCTGTGAATCAAACTGGGTCAGTACAATGGGGAGCCCCTATACTATGAGTCAGACTGGGTCAGTGCAATGTGGAGCCCCTATATTGTGAATCAGACTGGGTCAGTACAATGGAGAGCCCCTAAACTGTGAGTCAGTCTGGGTCAGTACAATGGGGAGCCCCTATATTGTGAATCAGATTGGGTCAGTATAATGGGGAGCCCCTATACTGTGAATCAGACTGGGTCAGTACAATCAGGAGCCGCTATACTGTGAATCAGACTGGGTCAGTACAATGGGTAGCCCCTATATTGTGAATCAGACTGGGTCAGTACAATGGAGAGCCCATATATTGTGAATCAGACTGGGTCAGTGCAATGGGGAGCCAAAATACTGTGAATCAGGCTGGTTCAGTCCAATGGGGAGACCCTATACTGTGAATCAGACTGGGTCAGTACAATGGGGAGGCCCTATACTGTGAATCAGACTGGGTCAGTACAATGGGAACCACAATAATGTGAATCAGGCTGGTTCAGTGCAATGGGGGGCCCCTATACTGTGAATCTGACTGGGTCAGTACAATGGGGAGCCCCTATACTGTGAATCAGACTGGGTCAGTACAATGGGGAGCCCCTATACTGCGAATCAGACAGGGTTAATACAATGGGGAGCCTCTATATTGTGATTCAGGCTGGGTCAGTACAAAGGGAAGCACCTATATTGTGAATCAGACTGGGTCAGGACACTGGGAAGCCCCTATTCTGTGAATCAGACTGGGTCAGTACAATGGGGAGCCCCTATATTGTGAGTCAGACTGGGTCAGTACAATGGGGAGCCCCTATACTGTGAATCAGACTGGGTCAGTACAATCAGGAGCCGCTATACTGTGAATCAGACTGGGTCAGTACAATGGGTAGACCCTATATTGTGAATCAGACAGGATCAGTAAAATGGGGAGCCCCAATACTGTGAATCAGGCTGGTTCAGTACAATTGGGAGCCCCTATACTGTGAATCAGACTGGGTCAGTCCAATGGGGAGCCCCTATACTGTGAATCAGACTGGGTCAGTACAATGGGGAGCCCCTATACTGTGAATCAGACTCGGTCAGTAAAATGGGGTGCCCCAATACTGTGAATCAGGCTGGTTCAGTACAATGGGGAGCCCCTATACTGTGAATCAGACAGGGCCAGGTCAATGGGGAGACCCTATAGAGTGAATCAGACTGGGTCAGTACAATGGGGAGCCCCTATACTGTGAATCAGACTGTGTCAGTACAATAGGGAGCTCCTATACTGTGAATCAGACTGGGTCAGTACAATGGAGAGCCCTTACACTGCGAATCAGATTGGGACAATATACTGGTGTGCCCGTATAATGTGAATCAGACTGGGACAGTACAATGGAGAGCCCCTATACTGTGAATCAGACTGAGTCAGTACAATGGGGAGCCCCTCTACTGTGAATCAGACTAGGTCAGTACAATGGGGAGCCCCTATGCTGTGAATCAGAGTGGGTCAGTACAATGGGGAGACCCTATACTGTGAATCAGACTGGGTCAGTACAATGGGGAGCCCCTATACTGTGAATCAGACTTGCTCAATACAATGGTGACCCCCTATGCTGTGAATCAGACTGGGTCAGTAGAATGGGGAGCCCCTATACTGTGAATCAGACTTGCTCAGTACAATGGGGAGCCCCTATACTGTGAATCAGACTGGGTCAGTACAATGGGGAGCCCCTATACTGTGAATCAGATTTGGTCAGTCCAACAGAGAGCTTCTATAGTGTGAATCAGACTGGGTCAGTACAATGTGGATCCCCTATACTGTGAATCGGTCTTGGTCAGTACAATGGAGAGCATCTATACTGTGAATCAGATTGGGTCAGCACAAATCGGGAGCCGCTATACTGTGAATCAGACTAGGTCAGTACAATGGAGAGCACATATAGTGTGATTCAGACTGGGTCAGTACAAATCGGGAGCCCCTAAAGTGTGAGTCAGACTCGGTCAGTACAATGGGGAGTCGCCATACTGTGAATCAAACTGGGTCAGTACAATAGAGAGCCCCTATACTGTGAATCAGACTGGGTCAGTTCAATGGGGAGCCCCTGTACTGTGAATCAGACTGGGTCAGTACAATGGGGAGCCTCTATATTGTGAATCAGACTGGGTCAGTACAATGGAGAGCCCCTAAACTGTGAGTCAGACTGGGTCAGTACTATGGGGAGCCCCTATATTGTGAATCAGACAGGGTCAGTACAATGGGGAGACCCAATACTGCGAATCAGACTGGGTCAGTACAATCAGGAGCCGCTACACTGTGAATCAGACTGGGTCAGTACAATGGGGAGCCCCTACACTGTGAATCAGACTGGGTCAGTTCAATGGGGAGCCCCTATACTGTGAATCAGAGTGGGTCAGTACAATGGGGAGCCCCAATACAGTGAATCAGGCTGGTTCAGTACAATCGGGAGCCCCTATACTGTGAATCAGACTGGGTCAGTACAACGGGGAGCCCCTATACTGTGAATCAGACTGGGTCAGTACAATGGGGAGCCCCTATACTGTGAATCAGACTGGGTCAGTACAATGGGGAGCCTCCATATTGAGAATCAGACTGCGCAGTACAATGGTGAGCACCTCTATTGTGAATCAGACTGGGTCAGGACACTGGGGAGCCCCTATTCTGTGAATCAGACTAGGTCAGTACAATGGGGAGCCCCTATACTGTGAGTCAGACTGGGTCAGTAGAATGGGGAGCCCCTATATTGTGAATCAGACTGGGTCAGTACAATGGAGAGCCCCTAAACTGTGAGTGAGACTGGGTCAGTACAATGGGGAGCACCTATATTGTGAATCAGACTGGGTCAGTGCAATGGGGAGCCCCTATACTGTGAATCAGACTGGGTCAGTACAATCAGGAGCCGCTATACTGTGAATCACACTGGGTCAGTACAATGGGGAGCCCCTATACTGTGAATCAGACTGGGTCAGTACAATGGGGAGCCCCTATACTGTGAATCAGACTGGGTCAGTACAATGGGGAGCCCCAATACAGTGAATCAGGCCGGATCAGTACAATCGGGAGCCCCTATAATGTGAATCAGACTGGGTCAGTACAATGGGGAGCCCCTATACTGTGAATCAGTCTTGGTCAGTACAATGGGGAGCCCCTATACTGTGAATCAGACTGGGTCAGCACAATGGGGAGCCCCTATATTGTGAATCAGACTGGGTCAGTACAATGGGGAGCCCCTATGCTGCGAATCAGACAGGGTTAGTACAATGGGGAGCCTCTATATTGTGAATCAGACTGGGTCAGTACAAAGGGAGGCACCTATATTGTGAATCAGACCGGGCCAGGACACTGGGGAGCCCCTATTCTGTGAATCAGACTGGGTCAGTACAATGGGAAGCCCCTATACTGTGAGTCAGACTGGGTCAGTACAATGGGGAGCCTCTATATTGTGAATCAGACTGGGTCAGTACAATGGAGAGCCCCTAAACTGTGAGTCAGACTGGGTCAGTACAATGGGGAGCCCCTATATTGTGAATCAGACTGGGTCAGTACAATGGGGAGCCCCTATACTGTGAATCAGACTGGGCCAGTACAATCAGGAGCCGCTACACTGTGAATCAGACTCTGTCAGTACAATGGGTACCCCCAATATTGTGAATCAGACTGGGTCAGTTCAATGGGGAGCCCCAATACTGTGAATCAGGCTGGTTCAGTACAATGGGGAGCCCCTTTACTGTGAATCAGGCTGGGTCAGTACAATGGGGAGCCCCTATACTGTGAATCAGACTGGGTCAGTACAATGGGGAGCCACAATACTCTGAATCAGGCTGGTTCAGTAAAATGGGGGGCCCCTATACTGTGAATCAGATTGGGTCAGTACAATGGGGAGCCCCTATACTGTGAATCAGACTGGGTCAGTACAATGGGGTGCCCCAATACTGTGAATCAGGCTGGTTCAGTACAATGGGGAGCCCCTCTACTGTGAATCAGACTGGGTCAGTACAATCAGGAGCCGCTATACTGTGAATCAGACTGGGTCAGTACAATGGGGAGCCCCTATACTGTGAATCAGACTGGGTCAGTACAATGGGGAGCCCCTATACTGTGAATCAGACTGGGTCAGTACAATGGGGAGCCCCTATGCTGCGAATCAGACAGGGTTAGTACAATGGGGAGCCTCTATATTGTGAAGCAGACTGGGTCAGTACAAAGGGAAGCACCTATATTGTGAATCAGGCTGGGTCAGGACACTGGGGAGCCCCTATTCTGTGAATCAAACTGGGTCAGTACAATGGGGAGCCCCTATACTATGAGTCAGACTGGGTCAGTGCAATGTGGAGCCCCTATATTGTGAATCAGACTGGGTCAGTACAATGGAGAGCCCCTAAACTGTGAGTCAGTCTGGGTCAGTACAATGGGGAGCCCCTATATTGTGAATCAGATTGGGTCAGTATAATGGGGAGCCCCTATACTGTGAATCAGACTGGGTCAGTACAATCAGGAGCCGCTATACTGTGAATCAGACTGGGTCAGTACAATGGGTAGCCCCTATATTGTGAATCAGACTGGGTCAGTACAATGGGGAGCCCCAATACTGTGAATCAGGCTGGTTCAGTACAATGGGGAGCCCCTATACTGTGATTCAGACTGGGTCAGTACAATGGGGAGCCCCTATACTGTGAATCAGACTGGGTCAGTACAATGGGGAGCCACAATACTGTGAATCAGGCTGGGTCAGGACAATGGGGGGCCCCTATACTGTGAATCAGACTGGGTCAGTACAATGGGGAGCCCCTATACTGTGAATCCGACTGGGTTAGTACAATGGGGAGGCTCTATATTGTGAATCAGACTGCGTCAGTACAATGGGGAGCACCGAAATTGTGAATCAGACTGGGTCAGGACACTGGAGAGCCCCTAAACTGTGAGTCAGACTGGGTCAGTAGAATGGGGAGCCCCTATACTGTGAATCAGACTTGCTCAGTACAATGGGGAGCCCCTCTACTGTGAATCAGACTGGGTCAGTACAATCAGGAGCCGCTATACTGTGAATCAGACTGGGTCAGTACAAGGGGGAGCCCCTATACTGTGAATCAGACTGGGTCAGTACAATGGGGAGCCCCTATACTGTCAATCAGACTGGGTCAGTACAATGGGGAGCCCCAATACAGTGAATCAGGCTGGTTCAGTACAATCGGGAGCCCCTATACTGTGAATCGGACTGGGTCAGTACAATGGGGAGCCCCTATACTGTGAATCAGACTGGGTCAGTACAGTGGGGAAACCCTATACTGTGAATCAGACTGGGTCAGTGCAATGGGGGGCCCCTATAATGTGAATCAGACTGCGTCAGTACAGTGGGGAAACCCTATACTGTGAATCAGACTGGGTCAGTACAATGGGGGGCCCCTATAATGTGTATCAGACTGGCACAGTACAATGGAGAGCCCCTATACTGTGAATCAGACTGGGTCAGTACAATTGGGAGCCCCTATACTGTGAATCAGACTTGCTCAGTACAAGGGGGACCTCCTAGGCTGTGAATCAGACTTGATCAGTACAATGGGGAGCCCGTATACTTTGAATCAGACTGGGTCAGTGCAATGTGGAGCCCCTATACTGTGAATCAGACTGCGTCAGAGAAATGGAGAGCCCTTACACTGCGAATCAGACTCGGACAATATACTGGGGTGCCCGTATAATGTGAACCAGACTGGGACAGTACAATGGAGAGCCCCTATACTGTGAATCAGACTGGGTCAGTACAATGAGGAGCCCCTACACTGTGAATCAGACTAGGTCAGTACAATAGGAACCCCTATGCTGTGAATCAGACTGGGTCAGTACAATGGGGAGCCCCTATACTGTGAATCAGACTTGCTCAGTACAATGGGGAGCCCCTTTACTGTGAATCAGACTTGTTCAGTAGACTGGAGAGCTTCTATATTGTGTATCAGACAGGGTCAGTAGAATGTGGATCCCCTATACTGTGAATCGGACTTGGTCAGTACAATGGAGAGCTTCTATACTGTGAATCAGACTGGGTCAGTACAAATCGGTAGCCGCTATAGTGTGAATCAGACAAGGTCAGTACAATGGAGAGCACATATAGTGTGATTCAGACTGGGTCAGTACAAATCGGGAGCCCCTACACTGTGAGTCAGACTCGGTCAGTAAAATGGGGTGCCGCCATATTGTGAATCAAACTGGGTCAGTACAATAGAGAGCCCCTATACTGTGAATCAGACTGGGTCAGTACAATGGGGAGCCCCTATACTGTGAATCAGACTGGGTCAGTACAATGGGGAGCCCCTATACTGTGAATCAGACTGGGTCAGTACAATGGGGAGCCCCTACACTGTGAATCAGACTCGGTCAGGACACTGGGGAGCCCCTATTCTGTGAATCAGACTGGGTCAGTGCAATGGGGAGCCCCTATACTGTGAGTCAGACTGGGTCAGTACAATGGGGAGCCCCTATATTGTGAATCAGACAGGGTCAGTACAATGGGGAGCCCCTATACTGTGAATCAGACTGGGTCAGTTCAATCAGGAGCCGCTATACTGTGAATCAGACTGGGTCAGTACAATGGGTAGCCCCTATATTGTGAATCAGACTGGGTCAGTACAATGGGGAGCCCCAATACTGTGAATCAGGCTGGGTCAGTACAATGGGGAGCCCCTATACTGTGAATCAGACTGGGTCAGTACAATGGGGAGCCCTTATACTGTGAATCAGACTGGGTCAGTACAACAGGGAGCCACAATACTGTGAATCAGGCTGGTTCAGTACAATGGGGGGCCCCTATCCTGTGAATCAGACTGGGTCAGTGCAATGGGGAGCCCCTATACTGTGAATCAGACTGGGTCAGTACAATGGGGAGCCCCTACACTGTGAATCAGACAGGGCCAGTTCAATGGGGAGACCCTATACTGTGAATCAGACTGGGTCAGTACAATGGGGAGCCCCTATACTGTGAATCAGACTGTGTCAGTACAATAGGGAGCTCCTATACTGTGAATCGGACTGGGTCAGTTCAATGGGGAGCCCCTATACTGTGAATCAGACTGGGTCAGTACAATGAGGAGCCCCTATACTGTGAATCAGACTGGGTCAGTACAATGGGGAGCCCGTAAAATGTGAATTAGTCTGGGTCAATACGATGGGGAAACCCTATACTGTGAATCAGACTGGGTCAGTACAATGGGGAGCCCCTATACTGTGAATCAGACTGCGTCAGTGAAATGGAGAGCCCTTACACTGCGTATCAGACTGGGACCATATACTGGGGTGCCCGTATAATGTGAATCAGACTGGGACAGTACAATCAGGAGCCGCGAAACTGTGAATCAGACTGGGTCAGTACAATGGGGAGCCCCTATACTGTGAATCAGACTGGGTCAGTACAATGGGGAGCCCCTATACTGTGAATCAGACTGAGTCAGTGCAATGGGGAGCCCCTATACTGTGAATCAGACTGGGTCAGTACAATGGGGAGCCCCAATACAGTGAATCAGACTGAGTCAGTACAATCGGGAGCCCCTATACTGTGAATCAGACTGGGTCAGTACAATGGGGAGCCCCTATACTGTGAATCAGACTGGGTCAGTACAATGGGGAGCCCCTATACTGTGAATCAGACTGGGTCAGTACAATGGTGAGCCCCTATACTGTGAATCAGACTGGGTCAGTACAATGGGGAGCCCCTATACTGCGAATCAGACAGGGTTAGTACAATGGGGAGCCTCTATATTGTGAATCAGACTGGGTCAGTACAAAGGGAAGCACCTATATTGTGAATCAGACTAGGTCAGGTCACTGGGGAGCCCCTATTCTGTGAATCAGACTGGGTCAGTACAATGGGGAGCCCCTATGCTGTGAGTCAGACTGGGTCAGTACAATGGGGAGCCCCTATATTGTGAATCACACTGGGTCAGTACAATGGAGAGCCCGTAAACTGTGAGTCAGACTGGGTCAGTACAATGGGGAGCCACTATATTGAGAATCAGACTGGGTCAGTACAATGGGGAGCCCCTATACTGTGAATCAGACTGGGTCAGTACAATCAGGAGCCGCTATACTGTGAATCAGACTGGGTCAGTACAATGGGTAGTCCCTATTTTGGGAATCAGACTGTGTCAGTACAATGGGGAGCCCCAATACTGTGAATCAGGCTGGTTCAGTACAATGGGGGGCCCCGATACTGTGAATCATACTGGGTCAGTACAATGGGGAGCCCCTATACTGTGAATCAGACTGGGTCAGTACAATGGGGTGCCCCAATACTGTGAATCAGGCTGGTTCAGTACAATGGGGAGCCCCTATACTGTGAATCAGACTGGGTTAGTACAATGGGGAGCCCCTACACTGTGAATCAGACAGGGCCAGTTCAATGGGGAGACCCTATACTGTGAATCAGACTGGGTCAGTACAATGGAGAGCTTCTATGCTGTGAATCAGACTGGGTCAGTACAATGGGGAGCCCCTATACTGTGAATCAGACTGCGTCAGTGAAATGGAGAGCCCTTACACTGCGAGTCAGACTGGGACAATATACTGGGATGCCCGTATAATGTGAATCAGACTGGGACAGTACAATGGAGAGCCCCTATACTGTGAATCAGACTGGGTCAGTACAATGGGGAGCCCCTAAACTGTGAATCAGACTAGGTTAGTACAATGGGGAGCCCCTATGCTGTGAATCAGAGTGGGTCAGTACAATGGGGAGACCCTATACTGTGAATCAGACTGGGTCAGTACAATGGGGAGCCCCTATATTGTGAATCAGACTTGCTCAGTACAATGGAGAGCCCCTATACTGTGAATCAGACTGGGTCAGTACAATGGGGAGCCCCTATACTGTGAATCAGACTTGCTCAGTACAATGTGGATCCCCTATACTGTGAATCGGACTTGGTCAGTACAATGGAGAGCTTCTATACTGTGAATCAGACTGGGTCAGTACAAATCGGTAGCAGCTATAGTGTGAATCAGACAAGGTCAGTACAATGGAGAGCACATATAGTGTGATTCAGACTGGGTCAGTACAAATCGGGAGCCCCTAAACTGTGAGTCAGACTCGGTCAGTACAATGGGGAGTCGCCATACGGTGAATCAAACTGGGTCAGTATAATAGAGGGCCCCTATACTGTGAATCAGACTGGGTCAGTACAATGGGGAGCCTCTATACTGTGAATCAGACTGGGACAGTACAATGGGGTGCCGCCATACTGTGAATCAAACTGGGTCAGTACAATAGAGAGCCCCTTTACTGTGAATCAGACTGGGTCAGTACAATGGGGAGCAGCTATACTGTGAAGCAGACTGGGTCAGTACAATGGGGAGCCCCTATACTGTGAATCAGACTCGGTCAGTACAATGGGGAGCCCCTATACTGTGAATCAGACTGGGTCAGTACAATGGGGAGCCCCTATACTGTGAATCAGACTGGGTTAGTACAATGGGGAGCCTCTATATTGTGAATCAGACTGCGTCAGTACAATGGGGAGCCCCTATATTGTGAATCAGACTCGGTCAGGACACTGGGGAGCCCCTATTCTGTGAATCAGACTGGGTCAGTGCAATGGGGAGCCCCTATACTGTGAGTCAGACTGGGTCAGTACAATGGGGAGCCCCTATATTGTTAATCAGACTGGGTCAGTACAATGGAGAGCCCCTAAACTGTGAGTCAGACTGGGTCAGTACAATGGGGAGCCCCTATATTGTGAATCAGACTGGGTCAGTACAATGGGGAGCCCCTATACTGTGAATCAGACTGGGTCAGTTCAATCAGGAGCCTCTATACTGTGAATCAGACTGGGTCAGTACAATGGGGAGCCCCTATATTGTGAATCAGACTGGGTCAGTACAATGGGGAGCCCCTATACTGCGAATCAGACTGGGTCAGTTCAATCAGGAGCCGCTATACTGTGAATCAGACTGGGTCAGTACAATGGGTAGCCTCTATACTGTGAGTCAGACTGGGTCAGTACAATGGGGAGCCCCTATACTGCGAATAAGACAGGGTTAGTACAATGGGGAGCCTCTCTATTGTGAATCAGACTGTGTCAGTACAAAGGGAACCACCTATATTGTGAATCAGACTAGGTCAGTACAATGGAGAGCACATATAGTGTGATTCAGACTGGGTCAGTCCAATGGGTAGCCCCTATATTGTGAATCAGACTGGGTCAGTACAATGGAGAGCCCCTATACTGTGAATCAGACTAGGTCAGTACAATGGAGAGCACATATAGTGTGATTCAGACTGGGTCAGTCCAATGGGTAGCCCCTATATTGTGAATCAGACTGGGTCAGTACAATGGAGAGCCCCTATACTGTGAATCAGACTAGGTCAGTACAATGGAGAGCACATATAGTGTGATTCAGACTGGGTCAGTACAAATCGGTAGCCCCTCAACTGTGAGTCAGACTCAGTCAGTACAATGGGGAGCCGCCATACTGTGAATCAAACTGGGTCAGTATAATAGAGGTCCCCTATACTGTGAATCAGACTGGGTCAGTTCAATGGGGAGCCCCTGTACTGTGAATCAGACTGGGTCAGTACAATGGGGAGCCCCTATACTGTGATTCAGACTGGGTCAGTACAATGGGGAGCCCCTATACTGTGAATCAGACTGGGTCAGTACAATGGGGAGCCCCTATACTGTGAATGAGACTGGGTCAGTACAATGGGGAGCCCCTATACTGTGAATCAGACTGGGTTAGTACAATGGGGAGGCTCTATATTGTGAATCAGACTGCGTCAGTACAATGGGGAGCACCTATACTGTGAATCAGACTGTGTCAGTACAATCAGGAGCCGCTATACTGTGAATCAGACTGGGTCAGTACAATGGGGAGCCCCTATATTGTGAATCAGACTGGGTCAGTACAATGGGGAGCCCCTATGCTGTGAATCAGACTGGGTCAGTACAATCAGGAGCCGCTATGCTGTGAATCAGACTGGGTCAGTACAATGGGGCGCCCCTATACTGTGAATCAGACTGGGTCAGTACAATGGGGAGCCCCTATACTGTGAATCAGACTGGGTCAGTGCAATGGGGAGCCCCAATACAGTGAATCAGGCTGGTTCAGTACAATCGGGAGCCCCTATACTGTGAATCAGACTGGGTCAGTACAATGGGGAGCCCCTATACTGTGAATCAGACTGTGTCAGTACAATGGGGAGCAACATACTGTGAATCAGATGGATTCAGTTCAACGGGGAGCCCCTATACTGAGAATCAGACTGGGTCAGTACAATGGGGAGCCCCCATACTGTGAATCAGACTGGGTCAGTACAGTGGGGAAACCCTATACTGTGAATCAGACTGGGTCAGTACAATGGGGGGCCCCTATAATGTGTATCAGACTGGCACAGTACAATGGAGAGCCCCTATACTGTGAATCAGACTGGGTCAGTACAATGGGGAGCCCCTATACTGTGAATCAGACTTGCTCAGTACAAGGGGGACCTCCTAGGCTGTGAATCAGACTTGCTCAATACAATGGGGAGCCCGTATACTTTGACTCAGACTGGGTCAGTGCAATGTGGAGCCCCTATACTGTGAATCAAACTGCGTCAGTGAAATGGAGAGCCCTTACACTGCGAGTCAGACTGGGACAATATACTGGGGTGCCCGTATAATGTGAACCAGACTGGGACAGTACAATGGAGAGCCCCTATACTGTGAATCAGACTGGGTCAGTACAATGAGGAGCCCCTACACTGTGAATCAGACTAGGTCAGTACAATAGGAACCCCTATGCTGTGAATCAGACTGGGTCAGTACAATGGGGAGCCCCTATACTGTGAATCAGACTTGCTCAGTACAATGGGGAGCCCCTTTACTGTGAATCAGACTTGTTCAGTAGACTGGAGAGCTTCTATATTGTGTATCAGACAGGGTCAGTAGAATGTGGATCCCCTATACTGTGAATCGGACTTGGTCAGTACAATGGAGAGCTTCTATACTGTGAATCAGACTGGGTCAGTACAAATCGGTAGCCGCTATAGTGTGAATCAGACAAGGTCAGTACAATGGAGAGCACATATAGTGTGATTCAGACTGGGTCAGTACAAATCGGGAGCCCCTACACTGTGAGTCAGACTCGGTCAGTACAATGGGGTGCCGCCATATTGTGAATCAAACTGGGTCAATACAATAGAGAGCCCCTATACTGTGAATCAGACTGGGTCAGTACAATGGGGAGCCCCTATACTGTGAATCAGACTGGGTCAGTACAATGGGGAGCCCCTACACTGTGAATCAGACTCGGTCAGGACACTGGGGAGCCCCTATTCTGTGAATCAGACTGGGTCAGTGCAATGGGGAGCCCCTATACTGTGAGTCAGACTGGGTCAGTACAATGGGGAGCCCCTATATTGTGAATCAGACTGGGTCAGTACAATGGAGAGCCCCTAAACTGTGAGTCAGACTGGGTCAGTACAATGGGGAGCCCCTATATTGTGAATCAGACTGGGTCAGTACAATGGGGAGCCCCTATACTGTGAATCAGACTGGGTCAGTTCAATCAGCAGCCGCTATACTGTGAATCAGACTGGGTCAGTACAATGGGTAGCCCCTATATTGTGAATCAGACTGGGTCAGTACAATGGGGAGCCCCAATACTGTGAATCAGGCTGGGTCAGTACAATGGGGAGCCCCTATACTGTGAATCAGACTGGGTCAGTACAATGGGGAGCCCTTATACTGTGAATCAGACTGGGTCAGTACAACAGGGAGCCACAATACTGTGAATCAGGCTGGTTCAGTACAATGGGGGGCCCCTATACTGTGAATCAGACTGGATCAGTGCAATGGGGAGCCCCTATACTGTGAATCAGACTGGGTCAGTACAATGGGGAGCCCCTACACTGTGAATCAGACAGGGCCAGTACAATGGGGAGACCCTATACTGTGAATCAGACTGGGTCAGTACAATGGGGAGCCCCTATACTGTGAATCAGACTGTGTCAGTACAATAGGGAGCTCCTATACTGTGAATCGGACTGGGTCAGTTCAATGGGGAGCCCCTATACTGTGAATCAGACTGGGTCAGTACAATGGGTAGCCCCTATACTGTGAATCAGACTGGGTCAGTACAATGGGGAGCCCGTAAAATGTGAATTAGACTGGGTCAATACGATGGGGAAACCCTGTACTGTAAATCAGACTGGGTCAGTACAATGGGGAGCCCCTATACTGTGAATCAGACTGCGTCAGTGAAATGGAGAGCCCTTACACTGCGTATCAGACTGGGACCATATACTGGGGTGCCCATATAATGTGAATCAGACTGGGACAGTACAACGGAGAGCCCCTATACTGTGCATCAGACTGGGTCCGTACAATCAGGAGCCGCTATACTGTGAATCAGACTGGGTCAGTACAATGGGGAGCCCCTATACTGTGAATCAGACTGGGTCAGTACAATGGGGAGCCCCTTTCCTGTGAATCAGACTGAGTCAGTGCAATGGGGAGCCCCTATACTGTGAATCAGACTGTGTCAGTACAATGGGGAGCCCCAATACAGTGAATCAGGCAGGTTCAGTACAATCGGGAGCCCCTATACTGTGAATCAGACTGGGTCAGTACAATGGGGAGCCCCTATACTGTGAATCAGACTGGGTCAGTACAATGGTGAGCCCCTATACTGTGAATCAGACTGGGTCAGTACAATGGGGAGCCCCTATACTGTGAATCAGACTGTGTCAGTACAATGGGGAGCCCCTATACTGCGAATCAGACAGGGTTAGTACAATGGGGAGCCTCTATATTGCGAATCAGACTGGGTCAGTACAAAGGGAAGCACCTATATTGTGAATCAGACTAGGTCAGGTCACTGGGGAGCCCCTATTCTGTGAATCAGACTGGGTCAGTACAATGGGGAGCCCTATGCTGTGAGTCAGACTGGGTCAGTACAATGGGGAGCCCCTATATTGTGAATCACACTGGGTCAGTACAATGGAGAGCCCGTAAACTGTGAGTCAGACTGGGTCAGTACAATGGGGAGCCCCTATACTGTGAATCAGACTGGGTCAGTACAATCAGGAGCCGCTATACTGTGAATCAGACTGGGTCAGTACAATGGGTAGCCCCTATGTTGGGAATCAGACTGTGTCAGTACAATGCGGAGCCCCAATACTGTGAATCAGGCTGGTTCAGTACAATGGGGGGCCCCGATACTGTGAATCAGACTGGGTCAGTACAATGGGGATCCCCTATACTGTGAATCAGACTGGGTCAGTACAATGGGGTGCCCCAATACTGTGAATCAGGCTGGTTCAGTACAATGGGGAGCCCCTATACTGTGAATCAGACTGGGTTAGTACAATGGGGAGCCCCTACACTGTGAATCAGACAGGGCCATTTCAATGGGGAGACCCTATACTGTGAATCAGACTGGGTCAGTACAATGGAGAGCTTCTATGCTGTGAATCAGACTGGGTCAGTACAATGGGGAGCCCCTATACTGTGAATCAGACTGCGTCAGTGAAATGGAGAGCCCTTACACTGCGAGTCAGACTGGGACAATATACTGGGATGCCCGTATAATGTGAATCAGACTGGGACAGTACAATGGAGAGCCCCTATACTGTGAATCAGACTGGGTCAGTACAATGGGGAGCCCCTACACTGTGAATCAGACTAGGTTAGTACAAAGGGGAGCCCCTATGCTGTGAATCAGAGTGGGTCAGTACAATGGGGAGACCCTATACTGTGAATCAGACTGGGTCAGTACAATGGGGAGCCACTATATTGTGAATCAGACTTGCTCAATACAATGGAGAGCCCCTATACTGTGAATCAGACTGGGTCAGTACAATGGGGAGCCCCTATACTGTGAATCAGACTTGCTCAGTACAATGGTGAGCCCCTTTACTGTGAATCAGACTTGTTCAGTAGACTGGAGAGCTTCTATATTGTGTATCAGACAGGGTCAGTAGAATGTGGATCCCCTATACTGTGAATCGGACTTGGTCAGTACAATGGAGAGCTTCTATACTGTGAATCAGACTGGGTCAGTACAAATCGGTAGCCGCTATAGTGTGAATCAGACAAGGTCAGTACAATGGAGAGCACATATAGTGTGATTCAGACTGGGTCAGTACAAATCGGGAGCCCCTAAACTGTGAGTCAGACTCGGTCAGTACAATGGGGAGTCGCCATACGGTGAATCAAACTGAGTCAGTATAATAGAGGGCCCCTATACTGTGAATCAGACTGGGTCAGTACAATGGGGAGCCTCTATACTGTGAATCAGACTGGGACAGTACAATGGGGTGCCGCCATACTGTGAATCAAACTGGGTCAGTACAATAGAGAGCCCCTTTACTGTGAATCAGACTGGGTCAGTACAATGGGGAGCAGCTATACTGTGAAGCAGACTGGGTCAGTACAATGGGGAGCCCCTATACTGTGAATCAGACTCGGTCAGTACAATGGGGAGCCCCTATACTGTGAATCAGACTGGGTCAGTACAATGGGGAGCCCCTATACTGTGAATCAGACTGGGTTAGTACAATGGGGAGCCTCTATATTGTGAATCAGACAGCGTCAGTACAATGGGGAGCCCCTATATTGTGAATCAGACTTGGTCAGGACACTGGGGAGCCCCTATTCTGTGAATCAGACTGGGTCAGTGCAATGGGGAGCCCCTATACTGTGAGTCAGACTGGGTCAGTACAATGGGGAGCCCCTATATTGTGAATCAGACTGGGTCAGTACAATGGAGAGCCCCTAAACTGTGAGTCAGACTGGGTCAGTACAATGGGGAGCCCCTATATTGTGAATCAGACTGGGTCAGTACAATGGGGAGCCCCTATACTGTGAATCAGACTGGGTCAGTTCAATCAGGAGCCGCTATACTGTGAATCAGACTGGGTCAGTACAATGGGGAGCCCCTATATTGTGAATCAGACTGGGTCAGTACAATGGGGAGCCCCTATACTGCGAATCAGACTGGGTCAGTTCAATCAGGAGCCGCTATACTGTGAATCAGACTGGGTCAGTAAAATGGGGAGCCCCAATACTGTGAATCAGACTGGGTCAGTACAATGGGGAGCCCCTATACTGTGAATCAGACTGGGTCAGTACAATGGGGAGCCCTTATACTGTGAATCAGACTGGGTCAGTACAATGGGGAGCCACAAAACTGTGAATCAGGCTGGTTCAGTACAATGGGGGGCCCCTATACTGTGAATCAGACTGGGTCAGTACAATGGGGAGCCCCTATACTGTGAATCAGACTGGGTCAGCACAATGGGGTGCCCCAATACTGTGAATCAGGCTGGTTCAGTGCAATGGGGAGCCCCTATACTGTGAATCAGACTGGGTCAGTACAATGGGGAGCAACATACTGTGAATTAGATGGATTCAGTTCAATGGGGAGCCCCTATACTGTGAATCAGACTGGGTCAGTACAATGGGGAGCCCCTATACTGTGAATCAGACTGGGTCAGTGCAATGGGGAGCCCGTAAAATGTGAATTAGACTGGGTCAATACGATGGGGAAACCCTGTACTGTGAATCAGCCTGGGTCAGTACAATGGGGAGCCCCTATACTGTGAATCAGACTGCGTCAGTGAAATGGAGAGCCCTTACACTGTGTATCAGACTGGGACAATATACTGGGGTGCCCGTATAATGTGAATCAGACTGGGACAGTACAATGTAGAGCCCCTATACTGTGAATCAGACTGGGTCAGTACAATCAGGAGCCGCTATACTGTGAATCAGACTGGGTCAGTACAATGGGGAGCCCCTATACTGTGAATCAGACTGGGTCAGTGCAATGGGGAGCCCCTATACTGTGAATCAGACTGGGTCAGTGCAATGGGGAGCCCCTATACTGTGAATCAGACTGGGTCAGTACAATGGGGAGCCCCAATACAGTGAATCAGGCTGGTTCAGTACAATCGGGAGCCCCTATACTGTGAATCAGACTGGGTCAGTACAATGGGGAGCCCCTATACTGTGAGTCAGACTGGGTCAGTACAATGGTGAGCCCCTATACTGTGAATCAGACTGGGTCAGTACAATGGGGAGCCCCTATACTGTGAATCAGACTGTGTCAGTACAATGGGGAGCCCCTATACTGCGAATCAGACAGGGTTAGTACAATGGGGAGCCTCTATATTGTGAATCAGACTGGGTCAGTACAATGGGGAGCCCCTATACTGTGAATCAGACTGGGTCAGTACAATGGGTAGCCCCTATGTTGGGAATCAGACAGGGTCAGTACAATGGGGAGCCCCGATACTGTGAATCAGACTGGGTTAGTACAATGGGGAGCCCCTACACTGTGAATCAGACAGTGCCAGTTCAATGGGGAGACCCTATACTGTGAATCAGACTGTGTCAGTACAATAGGGAGCTCCTATACTGTGATTCAGACTGGGTCAGTACAATGGGGAGCCCCTATACTGTGAATCAGACTGGGTCAGTACAATGGGGAGCCCCAATACTGTGAATCAGGCTGGTTCAGTACAATGGGGAGCCCCTATACTGTGAATCAGACTGGGTTAGTACAATGGGGAGCACCTACACTGTGAATCAGACAGTGCCAGTTCAATGGGGAGACCCTATACTGTGAATCAGACTGTGTCAGTACAATAGGGAGCTCCTATACTGTGAATCAGACTGGGTCAGTCCAATGGGGAGCAACATACTGTGAATCAGATGGATTCAGTTCAATGGGGAGCCCCGATACTGTGTATCAGACTGGGTCAGTACAATGGGGAGCCCCTATACTTTGAATCAGACTGGGTCAGTACAATGGGGAGGCCCTAAAATGTGAATTAGACTGGATCAGTACGATGGGGAAACCCTATACTGTGAATCAGACTGGGTCAGTGCAATGGGGAGCCCCTATACTGTGAATCAGACTGCGTCAGTGAAATGGAGAGCCCTTACACTGCGAATCAGACTGGGACAATATACTGAGGTGCCCGTATAATGTGAATCAGACTGGGACAGTACAATGTAGAGCCCCTGTACTGTGCATCAGGCTGGGTCAGTACAATGGGGAGCCCCTATACTGTGAATCAGACTAGGTCAGTACAATGGGGAGTCCCTATGCTGTGAATCAGAGTGGGTCAATACAATGGGGAGACCCTATACTGTGAATCAGACTGGGTCAGTACAATGGGGAGCCCCTATACTGTGAATCAGACTTGCTCAGTACAATGGGGAACCCCTATGCTGTGAATCAGACTGGGTCAGTACAATAGGGAGCCCCTATACTGTGAATCAGACTTGCTCAGTACAATGGGGAGCCCCTATACTGTGAATCAGACTTGGTCAGTACAATGGAGAGCTTCTATATTGTGAATCAGACTGGGTCAGTGCAATGTGGATCCCCTATACTGTGAATCGGACATGGCCAGTACAATGGAGAGCTTCTATACTGTGAATCAGACTGGGTCAGTACAAATCGGTAGCCGTTATACTGTGAATCAGACAAGGTCAGTTCAATGGAGAGCACATATAGTGTGATTCAGACTGGGTCAGTACAAATCGGGAGCCCCTAAACTGTGAGTCAGACTCGGCCAGTACAATGGGGAGCCGCCATACTGTGAATCAAACTGGGTCAGTATAATAGAGGGCCCCTATACTGTGAATCAGACTGGGTCAGTTCAATGGGGAGCTCCTGTACTGTGAATCAGACTGGGTCACTACAATGGGGAGCCCCTATACTGTGAATCAGACTGGGTCAGTACAATGGGGAGCCCCTATACTGTGAATCAGACTGGGTCAGTACAATGGGGAGCCCCTATACTGTGAATGAGACTGGGTCAGTACAATGGGGAGCCACTATACTGTGAATCAGATTGGGTTAGTACAATGGGGAGGCTCTATATTGTGAATCAGACTGCGTCAGTACAATGGGGAGCACGTTTACTGTGAATCAGACTGGGTCAGTACAATCAGGAGCCGCTATACTGTGAATCAGACTGGGTCAGTACAATGGGGAGCCCCTATATTGTGAATCAGACTGGGTCAGTACAATGAGGAGCCCCTATACTGTGAATCAGACTGGGTCAGTGCAATCAGGAGCCGCTATACTGTGAATCAGACTGGGTCAGTACAATGGGGAGCCCCTATACTGTGAATCAGACTGGGTCAGTACAATGGGGAGCCCCTATACTGTGAATCAGACTGAGTCATTACAATGGGGAGCCCCAATACAGTGAATCAGGCTGGTTCAGTACAATCGGGAGCCCATATACTGTGAATCAGACTGGGTCAGTACAATGGGGAGCCCCTATACTGTGAATCAGACTGGGTCAGTACAATGGGGAGCCCCAATACTGTGAATCAGGCTGGTTCAGTACAATGGGGAGCCCCTATACTGTGAATCAGACTGGGTCAGTACAATGGGGAGCCACTATACTGTGAATCAGACTGGGCCAGTTCAATGGGGAAACCCTATACTGTTAATCAGACTGTGTCAGTACAATGGGGAGCAACATACTGTGAATCAGATGGATTCAGTTCAATGGGGAGCCCCGATACTGAGAATCAGACTGGGTCAGTACAATGGGGAGCCCCTATAATGTGAATCAGACTGGGTCAGTACAGTGGGGAAACCCTATACTGTGAATCAGACTGGGTCAGTACAATGGGGGGCCCCTGTAATGTGTATCAGACTGGCACAGTACAATGGAGAGCCCCTATACTGTGAATCAGACTGGTTCAGTACAATGGGGAGCCCCTTTACTGTGAATCAGACGAGGTCAGTACAATGGGGAGCCCCTATGCTGTGATTCAGAGTGGGTCAGTACAATGGGAAGACCCTATACTGTGAATCAGACTGGGTCAGTACAATGGGGAGCCCCTATGCTGTGAATCAGACTTGCTCAGTACAAGGGGAACCTCCTAGGCTGTGAATCAGATTTGCTCAGCACAATGGGGAGCCGCTATACTGTGAGTCAGACTGGGTCAGTTCAATGCGGAGCCGCCATACTTTGAATCAAACTGTGTCAGTACAATAGAGAGCCCCTATACTGTGAATCAGGCTGGGTCATTACAATGAGGAGCCCCAATACTCTGAATCAGACTGGCTTAGTACAATGGGGAGCCTCTATATTGTGAATCAGACTGGGTCAGTACAGTGGGGAGCACCTATATTGTGAATCAGACTGGGTCAGGACACTGGGGACCCCTATATTGTGAGTCAGACTGGGTCTGTACAATGGGGAGCCCCTATATTGTGAATCACACTCGGTCAGTCAATGGAGAGCCCCTAAACTGTGAGTCAGACTGGGTCAGTACAATGGGGAGCCCCTATATTGTGAATCAGACTGGGTCCGTACAATGGGGAGCCCCTATACTGTGAATCAGACTGGTTCAGTACAATCAGGAGCCGCTATACTGTGAATCAGACTGGGTCAGTGCAATGGGGAGCCCCTATATTGTGAATCAGACTGGGTCAGTACAATGGGGAGCCCCAATACTGTGAATCAGGCTGGTTCAGTACAATGGGGAGCCCCTATACTGTGAATCAGACTGGGTCAGTACAATAGGGAGCTCCCATATTGTGAATCAGACTGGGTCAGTGCAATCAGGAGCACCTATACTGTGAATCAGACTGGGTCAGTACAATGGGGAGCCCCATACTGTGAATCAGATGGATTCAGTTCAATGGGGAGCCTCTATACTGTGAATCAAACTGGGTCAGTACAATGGGGCGCCCTGATACTGTGAATCAGACTGGGTCAGTACAATGGGGTGTCCCTATACTGTGAATCAGACTGGGTCAGTACAGTGGGGAGCCCCTATACTGTGAATCAGACTGGGTCAGTACAGTGGGGAGCCCCTATACTGTGTATCAGACTGGGTCAGTGCAATGGGAAGCCCCTCTACTGTGAATCAGCCTGGGTCAGTACAATGGAGAGCCCGTATACTGTGAATCAGACTGCGTCAGTAAAATGGGGAGCCACTATACTGTGAATCAGATTGGGTCAGTACAATGCAGAGCCCATATACTGTGAATCAGACTGGCTAAATTCAATGGGGAGCCCCTATCCTGTGAATCAGACTGGGTCAGTACAATGGGGAGCTCCTGTACTGTGAATCAGACTGGGACAGTACAATGGAGAGTGCCAATACTGTGAATCAGACTGGGTCAGTACAATGGAGAGCCCCTATACTGTGAATCAGACTGGGTCAGTACAATGGAGAGTGCCAATACTGTGAATCAGACTGGGTCAGTACAATGGAGAGCCCCTATACTGTGAATCAGACTGGGTCAGTACAATGGGGAGCCCCTATACTGTGAATCAGACTGGGTCAGTAAAATGGAGAGCCCCTATACTGTGAATCAGACTGGGTCAGTACAATGGGGAGACCATATACTGTGAATCAGACTAGGTCAGTACAATGGGGAGCCCCTATGCTGTGAATCAGACTGGGTCAGTACAATGGGGAGCCCCTATGCTGTGAATCAGACTGGGTCAGTACAATGGGGAGCCCCTATACTGTAAATCAGACTGCGTCAGTACAATAGGGAGCTCCTATACTGTGAATCAGACTGGGTGAGTACAATAGGGAGCTCCTATACTGTGAATCAGACTGGGTGAGTACAATAGGGAGCCCCTATACTGTGAATTAGACTGGGTCAGTACAATGGGGAGCAACATACTGTGAATCAGATGGATTCATTTCAATGGGGAGCCCCTATACTGTGAATCAGACTGGGTCAGTACAATGGGGAGCCCCTATACTGTGAATCAGACTGGGTCAGTACGATGGGGAAACCCTATACTGTGAATCAGAATGGGTCAGTAAAATGGGGAGCCCCTATACTGTGAATCAGACTGCGTCAGTGAAATGGAGAGCCCTCACACTGCGAATCAGACTGGGACAATATACTGGGGTGCCCGTATAATGTGAATCAGACTGGGACAGTACAATGGAGAGCCCCTATACTGTGAATCAGACTGGGTCAGTACAATGGGGAGCCCCTACACTGTGAATCAGACTAGGTCAGTACAATGGGGAGCCCCTATGCTGTGAATCAGAGTGGGTCAGTACAATGGGGAGACCCTATACTGTGAATCAGACTGGGTCAGTACAATGGGGAGCCCCTATACTGTGAATCAGACTTGCTCAGTACAATGGGGACCCCTTATGCTGTGAATCAGACTGGGTCAGTACAATGGGGAGCCCATATACTGTGAATCAGACTTGCTCAGTACAATGGGGAGCCCCTTTACTGTGAATCAGACTTGGTCAGTAGACTGGAGAGCTTCTATATTGTGAATCAGACTGGGTCAGTAGAATGTGGATCCCCTATACTGTGAATCGGACTTGGTCAGTACAATGGAGAGCTTCTATACTGTGAATCAGGCTGGGTCAGTACAAATCGGTAGCCGCTATAGTGTTAATCAGACTAGGTCAGTACAATGGAGAGCACATATAGTGTGATTCAGACTGGGTCAGTACAAATCGGGAGCCCCTAAACTGTGAGTCAGACTCGGTCAGTACAATGGGGTGCCGCCATACTGTGAATCAAACTGGGTCAGTACAATAGAGAGCCCCTATACTGTGAATCAGACTGGGTCAGTACAATGGGGAGCCCTTATACTGTGAAGCAGACTGAGTCAGTACAATGGGGAGCCCCTATACTGTGAATCAGACTGGGTCAGTACAATGGGGAGCCCCTATACTGTGAATCAGACTGGGTCAGTACAATGGGGAGCCCCTATACTGTGAATCAGACTGGGTTAGTACATTGGGGAGCCTCTATATTGTGAATCAGACTGCGTCAGTACAATGGGGAGCACCGAAATTGTGAATCAGACTTGCTCAGTACAAGGGGGACCTCCTAGGCTGTGAATCAGATTTGCTCAGTACAATGGGAGCCGCTATACTGTGAATCAAACTGGGTCAGTGCAATGTGGATCCCCTATACTGTGAATCAGACTTGGTCAGTACAATTGAGAGCTTCTATGCTGTGAATCAGACTGGGTCAGTACAATGGGGAGCCGCTATACTGTGAGTCAGACTGGGTCAGTACAATGGGGAGCCCCTATACTGTGAATCAGACTGGGTCAGTACAATGGGGAGCCCCAATACTGTGAATCAGACTGGCTTAGTACAATGGGGAGCCTCTATATTGTGAATCAGACTGGGTCAGTACAGTGGGGAGCACCTATATTGTGAATCAGACTGGGTCAGGACACTGGGGACCCCTATTCTGTGAATCAGACTGGGTCAGTACAATGGGGAGCCGCTATATTGTGAGTCAGACTGTGTCTGTACAATGGGGAGCCCCTATATTGTGAATCAGACTCGGTCAGTCAATGGAGAGCCCCTAAACTGTGAGTCAGACTGGGTCAGTACAATGGGGAGCCCCTATATTGTGAATCAGACTGGGTCAGTACAATGGGGAGCCCCTATACTGTGAATCAGACTGGGTCAGTACAATCAGGAGCCGCTATACTGTGAATCAGACTGGGTCAGTGCAATGGGGAGCCCCTATATTGTGAATCAGACTGGGTCAGTACAATGGGGAGCCCCAATACTGTGAATCAGACTGGGTCAGTACAATAGGGAGCTCCCATATGGTGAATCAGACTGGGTCAGTGCAATCGGGAGCCCCTATACTGTGAATCAGACTGGGTCAGTACAATGGGGAGCCCCATACTGTGAATCAGATGGATTCAGTTCAATGGGGAGCCTCTATACTGTGTATCAGACAGGGTCAGTAAAATGGGGCGCCCTGATACTGTGAATCAGACTGGGTCAGTACAATGGGGAGTCCCTATACTGTGAATCAGACTGGGTCAGTACAGTGGGGAGCCCCTATACTGTGAATCAGACTGGGTCAGTACAGTGGGGTGCCCCTATACTGTGTATCAGACTGGGTCAGTGCAATGGGGAGCCCCTCTACTGTGAATCAGCCTAGGTCAGTAAAATGGGGAGCCCGTATACTGTGAATCAGACTGGGTCAGTACAATGGAGAGCCCCTATACTGTGAATCAGACTGGGTCAGTAAAATGGGGAGCCACTATACTGTGAATCAGACTGGCTCAATTCAATGGGGAGCCCCTATACTGTGAATCAGACTGGGTCAGTACAATGGGGAGCTCCTGTACTGTGAATCAGACTGGGACAGTACAATGGAGAGCCCCTATACTGTGAATCAGACTGGGTCAGTACAATGGGGAGCCCCTATACTGTGAATCAGACTGGGTCAGTGCAATGGAGAGCCCCTATACTGTGAATCAGACTGGGTCAGTACAGTGGGGAGCACCTATATTGTGAATCAGACTGGGTCAGGACACTGGGGCCCCTATTCTGTGAATCAGACTGGGTCAGTACAATGGGGAGCTGCTATATTGTGAGTCAGACTGGGTCTGTACAATGGGGAGACCCTATATTGTGAATCAGACTCGGTCAGTCAATGGAGAGCCCCTAAACTGTGAGTCAGACTGGGTCAGTACAATGGGGAGCCCCTATATTGTGAATCAGACTGGGTCAGTACAATGGGGAGCCCCTATACTGTGAATCAGACTGGGTCAGTACAATCAGGAGCCGCTATACTGTGAATCAGACTGGGTCAGTGCAATGGGGAGCCCCTATATTGTGAATCAGACTGGGTCAGTACAATGGGGAGCCCCAATACTGTGAATCAGGCTGGTTCAGTACAATGGGGAGCCCCTATACTGTGAATCAGACTGGGTCAGTACAACAGGGAGCTCCCATATGGTGAATCAGACTGGGTCAGTGCAATCGGGAGCGCCTATACTGTGAATCAGACTGGGTCAGTACAATGGGGAGCCCCATACTGTGAATCAGATGGATTCAGTTCAATGGGGAGCCTCTATACTGTGTATCAGACTGGGTCAGTAAAATGGGGCGCCCTGATACTGTGAATCAGACTGGGTCAGTACAATGGGGAGTCCCTATACTGTGAATCAGACTGGGTCAGTACAGTGGGGAGCCCCTATACTGTGAATCAGACTGGGTCAATACAGTGGGGAGCCCCTATACTGTGTATCAGACTGGGTCAGTGCAATGGGGAGCCCCTCTACTGTGAATCAGCCTGGGTCAGTACAATGGAGAGCCCCTATACTGTGAATCAGACTGGGTCAGTAAAATGGGGAGCCACTATGCTGTGAATCAGACTGGGTCAGTGCAATGGTGAGCCCCTATACTGTGAATCAGACTGGCTCAATTCAATGGGGAGCCCCTATACTGTGAATCAGACTGGGTCAGCACAATGGGGAGCTCCTGTACTGTGAATCAGACTGGGACAGTACAATGGAGAGTGCCAATACTGTGAATCAGACTGGGTCAGTACAATGGAGAGCCCCTATACTGTGAATCAGACTGGGTCAGTACAATGGGGAGCCCCTATACTGTGAATCAGACTGGGTCAGTACAATGGAGAGCCCCGATACTGTGAATTAGACTGGGTCAGTACAATGGGGAGCCCCTATACTGTGAATCAGATGGATTCATTTCAATGGGGAACCCCTATACTGTGAATCAGACTGGGTCAGTACAATGGGGAGCCCCTATACAGTGAATCAGACTGGGTCAGTACGATGGGGAAACCCTGTACTGTGAATCAGACTGGGTCAGTAAAATGGGGAGCCCCTATACTGTGAATCAGACTGCGTCAGTGAAATGGAGAGCCCTTACACTGCGAATCAGACTGGGACAATATACTATGGTGCCCGTATAATGTGAATCAGACTGGGACAGTACAACGGAGAGCCCCTGTACTGTGAATCAGACTGGGTCAGTACAATGGGGAGCCCCTACACTGTGAATCAGACTAGGTCAGTACAATGGGGAGCCCCTATGCTGTGAATCAGAGTGGGTCAGTACAGTGGGGAGGCCGTATACTGTGAATCAGACTGGGTCAGTACAATGGGGAGCCCCTATACTGTGAATCAGACTGGGTCAGTACAATGGGGAGCCCCTATACTGTGAATCAGACTGGGTCAGTACAATGGGGAGCCCCTACACTGTGAATCAGACTAGGTCAGTACAATGGGGAGCCCCTATGCTGTGAATCAGAGTGGGTCAGTACAGTGGGGAGGCCGTATACTGTGAATCAGACTGGGTCAGTACAATGGGGAGCCCCTATACTGTGAATCAGACTTGCTCAGTACAATGGGGACACCCTATGCTGTGAATCAGACTGGGTCAGTACAATGGGGAGCCCCTATACTGTGAATCAGACTTGCTCAGTGCAATGGGGAGCCCCTTTACTGTGAATCAGACTTGGTCAGTAGACTGGAGAGCTTCTATATTGTGAATCAGACTGGGTCAGTAGAATGTGGATCCCCTATACTGTGAATCGGACTTGGTCAGTACAATGGAGAGCTTCTATACTGTGAATCAGACTGGGTCAGTACAAATCGGTAGCCGCTATAGTGTGATTCAGACTGGGTCAGTACAAATCGGGAGCCCCTAAACTGTGAGTCAGACTTGGTCAGTAAAACGGGGTGCCGCCATACTGTGAATCAAACTGGGTCAGTACAATAGAGAGACCCTATACTGTGAATCAGACTGGGTCAGTACAATGGGGAGCCCCTATACTGTGAAGCAGACTGGGTCAGTGCAATGGGGAGCCCCTATACTGTGAATCAGACTGGGTCAGTACAATGGGGAGCCCCTACACTGTGAATCAGACTGGGTCAGTACAATGGCGAGCCCCTATACTGTGAATCAGACTGGGTTAGTACAATGGGGAGCCTCTATATTGTGAATCAGACTGCGTCAGTACAATGGGGAGCACCTATATAATGAATCAGACTCGGTCAGGACACTGGGGAGCCCCTATTCTGTGAATCAGACTGGGTCAGTACAATGGGGAGCCCCTATACTGTGAATCAGACTGGGTCAGTACAATGCGGAGCCGCGATACTGTGAATCAGACTAGGTCAGTTCAATCAGGAGCCGCTATACTGTGAATCAGACTGGGTCAGTACAATGGGGAGCCCCTATACTGTGAATCAGACTGGGTCAGTGCAATGGGGAGCCCCAATACAGTGAATCAGGCTGGTGCATTACAATCGGGAGCCCCTATACCATGAATCAGACTGGGTCAGTACAATGGGGAGCCCCTATACTGTGAATCAGACTGGGTCAGTACAATGGGCAGCCACTATACTGTGAATCAGAGTGGGCCAGTTCAATGGGGAGACCCTATACTGTGAATCAGACTGGGTCAGTACAATGGGGAGCAATATACTGTGAATCAGATGGATTCAGTTCAATGGGGATCCCCTATAATGTGAATCAGACTGGGTCAGTTCAATGGGGAGCCCCTATACTGTGAATCAGACTACGTCAGTACAATGGGGAGCCCCTATAATGTGAATCAGACTGGGTCAGTACAATGGGGAGCACCTATGCTGTGAATCAGAGTGGATCAGTACAATGGGGAGAACCTATACTGTAAATCAGACTTGGTCAGTACAATGGGGAGCCTCTATACTGTGAATCAGACTTGCTCAGTACAATGGGGACCTCCTAGGCTGTGAATCAGACTGGGTCAGTACAATGGGGAGCACCTATGCTGTGAATCAGAGTGGATCAGTACAATGGGGAGAACCTATACTGTAAATCAGACTTGGTCAGTACAATGGGGAGCCCCTATACTGTGAATCAGACTTGCTCAGTACAATGGGGACCTCCTAGGCTGTGAATCAGACTTGCTCAGTGCAATGGGGAGCCCCTATACTGTGAATCAGACTGGGTCAGTGCAATGTGGATCCCCTATACTGTGAATCAGACTGGGTCAGTGCAATGGGGAGCTTCTATACTGTGAATCAGACTGGGTCAGTACAATGGGGAGCCCCTATACTGTGAATCAGACTGGGTCAGTACAATGGGGAGCCCCTATACTGTGAATCAGACTAGGTCAGTGCAATGGGGAGCCCCTATGCTGTGAATCAGAGTGGGTCAGTACAATGGGGAGCCCCTATACTGTGAATCAGACTAGGTCAGTACAATGGGGAGCCCCTAAACTGTGAATCAGACTGGGTCAGTACAATGTGGAGCCCCTATACTATGAATCAGACTGGGTCTGTACAATGGGGAGCCCCTATACTGTGAATTAGACTTGCTCAGTACAATGAGAAGCCCCTTTACTGTGAATCAGACTTGGTCAGTAGACTGGAGAGCTTCTATATTGTGAATCAGACTGGGTCAGTAGAATGTGGATCCCCTATACTGTGAATCGGACTTGGTCAGTACAATGGAGAGCTTCTATACTGTGAATCAGACTGGGTCAGTACAAATCGGTAGCCGCTATAGTGTGAATCAGACTAGGTCAGTACAATGGAGAGCACATATAGTGTGATTCAGACTGGGTCAGTACAAATCGGGAGCCCCTAAACTGTGAGTCAGACTTGGTCAGTACAACGGGGTGCCGCCATACTGTGAATCAAACTGGGTCAGTACAATAGAGAGACCCTATACTGTGAATCAGACTGGGTCAGTACAATGGGGAGCCCCTATACTGTGAATCAGACTGGGTCAGTACAATGGGGAGCCCCTATACTGTGAATCAGATTGGGTCAGTACAATGGGGAGCCCCTATACTGTGAAGCAGACTGGGTCAGTGCAATGGGGAGCCCCTGTACTGTGAATCAGATTGGGTCAGTACAATGGGGAGCCCCTATACTGTGAAGCAGACTGGGTCAGTACAATGGGGAGCCCCTGTACTGTGAATCAGATTGGGTCAGTACAATGGGGAGCCCCTATACTGTGAAGCAGACTGGGTCAGTGCAATGGGGAGCCCCTATACTGTGAAGCAGACTGGGTCAGTGCAATGGGGAGCCCCTATACTGTGAATCAGATTGGGTCAGTACAATGGGGAGCCCCTATACTGTGAAGCAGACTGGGTCAGTACAATGGGGAGCCCCTATACTGGGAATCAGACTGGGTCAGTACAATGGCGAGCCCCTATACTGTGAATCAGACTGGGTTAGTACAATGGGGAGCCTCTATATTGTGAATCAGACTGCGTCAGTACAATGGGGAGCACCTATATTGTGAATCAGACTCGGTCAGGACACTGGGGAGCCCCTATTCTGTGAATCAGACTGGGTCAGTACAATGGGGAGCCCCTATACTGTGAATCAGACTGGGTCAGTACAATGCGGAGCCGCGATACTGTGAATCAGACTGGGTCAGTTCAATCAGGAGCCGCTATACTGTGAATCAGACTGGGTCAGTACAATGGGGAGCCCCTATACTGTGAATCAGACTGGGTCAGTACAATGGGGAGCCCCTATACCATGAATCAGACTGGGTCAGTACAATGGGCAGCCACTATACTGTGAATCAGAGTGGGCCAGTTCAATGGGGAGACCCTATACTGTGAATCAGACTGGGTCAGTACAATGGGGAGCAATATACTGTGAATCAGATGGATTCAGTTCAATGGGGATCCCCTATAATGTGAATCAGACTGGGTCAGTACAATGGGGAGCACCTATGCTGTGAATCAGAGTGGATCACTACAATGGGGAGAACCTATACTGTAAATCAGACTTGGTCAGTACAATGGGGAGCCTCTATACTGTGAATCAGACTTGCTCAGTACAATGGGGACCTCCTAGGCTGTGAATCAGACTGGGTCAGTACAAGGGGGAGCCCCTATACTGTGAATCAGACTTCCTCAGTACAATGGGGACCTCCTAGGCTGTGAATCAGACTTGCTCAGTGCAATGGGGAGCCCCTATACTGTGAATCAGACTGGGTCAGTGCAATGTGGATCCCCTATACTGTGAATCAGACTAGGTCAGTGCAATGGGGAGCCCCTAAACTGTGAATCAGACTGGGTCAGTACAATGTGGAGCCCCTATACTATGAATCAGACTGGGTCTGTACAATGGGGAGCCCCTATACTGTGAATTAGACTTGCTCAGTACAATGGGGAGCCCCTTTACTGTGAATCAGACTTGGTCAGTAGACTGGAGAGCTTCTATATTGTGAATCAGACTGGGTCAGTAGAATGTGGATCCCCTATACTGTGAATCGGACTTGGTCAGTACAATGGAGAGCTTCTATACTGTGAATCAGACTGGGTCAGTACAAATCGGTAGCCGCTATAGTGTGAATCAGACTAGGTCAGTACAATGGAGAGCACATATAGTGTGATTCAGACTGGGTCAGTACAAATCGGGAGCCCCTAAACTGTGAGTCAGACTTGGTCAGTACAACGGGGTGCCGCCATACTGTGAATCAAACTGGGTCAGTACAATAGAGAGACCCTATACTGTGAATCAGACTGGGTCAGTACAATGGGGAGCCCCTATACTGTGAATCAGATTGGGTCAGTACAATGGGGAGCCCCTATACTGTGAAGCAGACTGCGTCAGTGCAATGGGGAGCCCCTATACTGTGAATCAGACTGGGTCAGTACAATGGGGAGCCCCTATACTGTGAATCAGACTGGGTCTGTACAATGGCGAGCCCCTATACTGTGAATCAGACTGGGTTAGTACAATGGGGAGCCTCTATATTGTGAATCAGACTGCGTCAGTACAATGGGGAGCACCTATATTGTGAATCAGACTGGGTCAGGACACTGGGGATTCCCTATTCTGTGAATCAGACTGGGTCAGTACAATGGGGAGCCCCTATACTGTGAATCAGACTGGGTCAGTACAATGCGGAGCCCCGATACTGTGAATCAGACTGGGTCAGTTCAATCAGGAGCCGCTATACTGTGAATCAGACTGGGTCAGTGCAATGGGGAGCCCCAATACAGTGAATCAGGCTGGTGCATTACAATCGGGAGCCCCTATACCATGAATCAGACTGGGTCAGTACAATGGGGAGCCCCTATACTGTGAATCAGACTGGGTCAGTGCAATGGGGAGCCCCAATACAGTGAATCAGGCTGGTGCATTACAATCGGGAGCCCCTATACCATGAATCAGACTGGGTCAGTTCAATGGGGAGACCCTATACTGTGAATCAGACTGGGTCAGTGCAATGGGGAGCAATATACTGTGAATCAGATGGATTCAGTTCAATGGGGATCCCCTATAATGTGAATCAGACTGGGTCAGTACAATGGGGAGACCCTATACTGTGAATCAGACTGGGTCAGTGCAATGGGGAGCAATATACTGTGAATCAGATGGATTCAGTTCAATGGGGATCCCCTATACTGTGAATCAGACTACGTCAGTACAATGGGGAGCCCCTATAATGTGAATCAGACTGGGTCAGTACAATGGGGAGCCCCTATGCTGTGAATCAGAGTGGATCAGTATAATGGGGAGAACCTATACTGTGAATCAGACTTGGTCAGTACAATGGGGAGCCCCTATAATGTGAATCAGACTGGGTCAGTACAATGGGGAGCCCCTATGCTGTGAATCAGAGTGGATCAGTACAATGGGGAGCCCCTATGCTGTGAATCAGAGTGGATCAGTACAATGGGGAGCCTCTATACTGTGAATCAGACTTGCTCAGTACAATGGGGACCTCCTAGGCTGTGAATCAGACTGGGTCAGTACAAGGGGGAGCCCCTATACTGTGAATCAGACTGGGTCAGTACAATGGGGAGACCCTATACTGTGAATCAGACTGGGTCAGTACAATGTGGAGCCCCTATACTATGAATCAGACTGGGTCTGTACAATGGGGAGCCCCTATACTGTGAATCAGACTGGGTCAGTACAATGGGGAGCCCCTAAACTGTGAATCAGACTGGGTCAGTACAATGTGGAGCCCCTATACTATGAATCAGACTGGGTCTGTACAATGGGGAGACCCTATACTGTGAATCAGACTGGGTCAGTGCAATGTCGATCCCCTATACTGTGAATCAGACTTGGTCAGTACAATGGTGAGCTTCTATACTGTGAATCAGACTGGGTCAGTACAATGGGGAGCCGCTATACTGTGAATCAGACTAGGTCAGTACAATGGAGAGCCCCTATACTGTGAATCAGACTGGGTCAGTGCAATGTCGATCCCCTATACTGTGAATCAGACTGGGTCAGTACAATGGGGAGCCGCTATACTGTGAATCAGACTTGCTCAGTACAATGGGGAGCCCCTATACTGTGAATCAGACTGGGTCAGTGCAATGTCGATCCCCTATACTGTGAATCAGACTTGGTCAGTACAATGGTGAGCTTCTATACTGTGAATCAGACTGGGTCAGTACAATGGGGAGCCGCTATACTGTGAATCAGACTAGGTCAGTACAATGGAGAGCACATATAGTGTGATTCAGATTGGGTCAGTACAAATGGGGAGCCCCTGAACTGTGAGTCAGACTGGGTCAGTACAATGGGGAGCCGCCATACTGTGAATCAAACTGGGTCAGTACTATAGAGAGCCCCTATACTGTGAGTCAGACTGGGTCAGTACAATGGGGAGCCCCTATACTGTGAATCAGACTGGGTCAGTTCAATCAGGAGCCGCTATACTGTGAATCAGGCTGGGTCAGTACAATGGGGAGCCCCTATACTGTGAATCAGACTGGGTCAGTACAATGGGGAGCCCCTATACTGTGAATCAGACTGGGTCAGTACAATGGGGATCCCCAATACAGTGAATCAGGCTGGTGCAGTACAATCGGGAGCCCCTATACTATGAATCAGACTGGGTCAGTACAATGGGGAGCCCCTATACTGTGAATCAGACTGGGTCAGTACAATGGGGACCCCAATACTGTGAATGAGGCTGGTTCAGTACAATGGGAGCCCCTATACTGTGAATCAGACTGGGTCAGTACAATGGGCAGCCACTATACTGTGAATCAGAGTGGGCCAGTTCAATGGGGAGACACTATACTGTGAATCAGACTGGGTCAGTACAATGGGGAGCCCCTATACTGTGAATCAGACTACGTCAGTACAATGGGGAGACCCTATCATGTGAATCAGACTGGGTCAGTACAATGGGGAGCCCCTATACTGTGAATCAGACTACGTCAGTACAATGGGGAGACCCTATAATGTGAATCAGACTGGGTCAGTACAATGGGGAGCCCCTATACTGTGAATCAGACTGGGTCAGTACAATGGGGAGCAATATACTGTGAATCAGATGGATTCAGTTCAATGGGGATCCCCTTTACTGAGAATCAGACTGGGTCAGTACAATGGGGAGCCCCTATACTGTGAATCAGACTACGTCAGTACAATGGGGAGACCCTATAATGTGAATCAGACTGGGTCAGTACAATGGGGAGCCCCTATACTGTTAATCAGACTGGGACAGTACAATGGAGAGACCCTATACTGTGAATCAGACTGGGTCAGTACAATGGGGAGCCCCTATACTGTTAATCAGACTGGGACAGTACAATGGAGAGACCCTATACTGTGAATCAGACTGGGTCAGTACAATGGAGAGCCCCGAAACTGTGAATCAGACGGGGTCAGTACTATGGGGAGCCTCTATACTGTGAATCAGACGGGGTCAGTACTATGGGGAGCCCCTATACTGTGAATCAGACGGGGTCAGTACTATGGGGAGCCCCTATACTGTGAATCAGACTGGGTCATTACAATGGGGAGCCCCTATACTGTGAATCAGACTGGATCAGTACAATGGGAAGCCCCTATACTGTGAATCAGACTAGGTCAGTACAATGGAGAGCCCCTATACTGTAAATCAGACTTGCTCAGTACAATGGGGAGCCCATATACTGTGAATCAGACTTGGTCAGTACAATGGAGAGCACCTATACTGTGAATCTGACTGGGTCAGTACAATGCAGAGCACCAATACTGTGAATCAGACTGGGTCAGTACAATGGGGAGCCCCGATACTGTGAATCAGACTGGGTCTGTACAATGGGGAGCCCCTATATTGTGAATCAGACTGGGTCAATACAATGGGGAGCCCCTATACTGTGAATCAGACTGTGTCAGTACAATGGGGAGCCCCTATACTGTGAATCAGACTGGGTCAGTCCAATGGGGAGCCCCTATATTGTGAATCCGACTGGGTCAGTACAATGGGGAGCACATATTCTGTGAATCAGACTAGGTCAGTACAATGGGGAGCCCCTATACTGTGAATCAGACTGGGTCAGTACAATGGGGAGCCCCTAAACTGTGAATCAGACTGGGTCAGTACAACGGGGAGCCCCTTTGCTGTGAATCAGGCTGGGTCAGTAAAATGGGGAGCCCCTATACTGTGAATCAGACTGGGTCAGTACAATCGGGAGCCACTATGCTGTGAATCAGACTGGGTCAGTACAATGGGGAGCCCCTATACTGTGAATCAGACTATGTCAGTACAATGGGGAGCAATATACTGTGAATCAGATGGATTCATTTCAATGGGGAACCCCTATACTGTGAATCAGACTGGGTCAATACAATGGGGAGCCCCTTTACTGTGAATCAGACTGGGTCAGTACAGTGGGGAGCCCCTATACTGTGAATCAGATATGGTCAGTACGATGGGGAAACCCTATACTGTGAATCAGACTAGGTCAGTACAATGGGGAGCCCCTATACTGTGAATCAGACTGTGTTAGAACATTGGGGATTCCCTAAACTGTGTCAGTACAATGGGGAGCCCCTATACTGTGAATCAGACTGGGTCAGTACAATGGGGAGCCCGTATACTGTGAATCAGACTGGGTCAGTACAATGGGGAGCACGTATACTGTGAATCCGACTGGGTCAGTGCAATGGGGAGCCTCTATACTGTGAATCAGACTGGGTCAGTAAAATGGGGAGCCCCTATCCTGTGAATCAGACTTGGTCAGTACAGTGGAGAGATCCTATCCTGTGTATCATACTGGGTCAATCAATGGAGAGCCCCTATACTGTGAATCAGGCTGGGTCAGTACAATGGAGAGCCCCTAAAATGTGAATCAGACAGGTTCAGTTCTATGGGGTGCCCCTCTACTGTGAATCAGACTGGGTCAGTACAATGGGGAGCCTCTATATTGTGAATCAGACTGCGTCAGTACAATGGGGAGCACCTATATTGTGAATCAGACTGGGTCAGTACAATGGGGAACCCCTATACTGTGAATCAGACTGGGTCAGTACAATGGGGAGCCCCAATACAGTGAATCAGGCTGGTGCAGTACAATCGGGAGCCCCTATACTATGAATCAGACTGGGTCAGTACAATGGGGAGCCCCTATACTGTGAATCAGACTGGGTCAGTACAATGGGGAGCCCCTATACTGTGAATCAGACTGGGTCAGTACAATGGGCAGCCACTATACTGTGAATCAGAGTGGGCCAGTTCAATGGGGTGCCTCTATACTGTGAATCAGACTTGCTCAGTACAATGGGGACCTCCTAGGCTGTGAATCAGACTTGCTCAGTACAATGGGGAGCCCCTATACTGTGAATCAGACTGGGTCAGTGCAATGTGGATCCCCTATACTGTGAATCATACTTGGTCAGTACAATGGTGAGCATCTATACTGTGAACCAGACTGGGTCAGTACAATGGGGAGCCGCTATACTGTGAATCAGACTAGGTCAGTACAATGGAGAGCACATATAGTGTGATTCAGACTGGGTCAGTACAAATGGGGAGCCCCTAAACTGTGAGTCAGACTGGGTCAGTACAATGGGGAGCCGCCATACTGTGGATCAAACTGGGTCAGTACTATAGAGAGCCCCTATACTGTGAATTAGACTGGGTCAGTTAAATGGGGAGCCCCTACAATGTGAATCAGACTGGCTTAGTACAATGGGGAGCCTCTATATTGTGAATCAGACTGGGTCAGTACAGTGGGGAGCACCTATATTGTGAATCAGACTGGGTCAGGACACTGGGGAGCACCTATTCTGTGAATCAGACAGGGTCAGTACAATGGGGAGCCCCTATATTGTGAATCAGACTGGGTCAGTCCAATGGGGAGCCCCTATATTGTGAATCAGACTGGGTCAGTACAATGGGGAGCCCCAATACTGTGAATCAGGCTGATTCAGTACAATGGGGAGCCCCTATACTGTGAATCAGACTGGGTCAGTACAATAGGGAGCTCCTATACTGTGAATCAGACTGGGTCAGTGCAATTGGGAGCCCCTATACTGTGAATCAGACTGAGTCAGTACAGTGGGGTGCCCCTATACGGTGAATCAGACTGGGTCAGTACAATGGGAAGCCCCTATACTGTGAATCAGACAAGGTCAGTACAATGGGGAGCCCCTATACTGTGAATCAGACTTGCTCAGTACAATGGAGAGCTTCTATACTGTGAATCAGACTGGGTCAGTACAAATCGGTAGCCGCTATAGTGTGAATCAGACTAGGTCAGTACAATGGAGAGCGCATATAGTGTGATTCAGACTGGGTCAGTACAAATCGGGAGCCCCTAAACTGTGAGTCAGACTTGGTCAGTACAACGGGGTGCCGCCATACTGTGAATCAAACTGGGTCAGTACAATAGAGAGACCCTATACTGTGAATCAGACTGGGTCAGTACAATGGGGAGCCCCTATACTGTGAATCAGATTGGGTCAGTACAATGGGGAGCCCCTATACTGTGAAGCAGACTGCGTCAGTGCAATGGGGAGCCCCTATACTGTGAATCAGACTGGGTCAGTACAATGGGGAGCCCCTATACTGTGAATCAGACTGGGTCTGTACAATGGCGAGCCCCTATACTGTGAATCAGACTGGGTTAGTACAATGGGGAGCCTCTATATTGTGAATCAGACTGCGTCAGTACAATGGGGAGCACCTATATTGTGAATCAGACTGGGTCAGGACACTGGGGATTCCCTATTCTGTGAATCAGACTGGGTCAGTACAATGGGGAGCCCCTATACTGTGAATCAGACTGGGTCAGTACAATGCGGAGCCCCGATACTGTGAATCAGACTGGGTCAGTTCAATCAGGAGCCGCTATACTGTGAATCAGACTGGGTCAGTGCAATGGGGAGCCCCAATACAGTGAATCAGGCTGGTGCATTACAATCGGGAGCCCCTATACCATGAATCAGACTGGGTCAGTACAATGGGGAGCCCCTATACTGTGAATCAGACTGGGTCAGTGCAATGGGGAGCCCCAATACAGTGAATCAGGCTGGTGCATTACAATCGGGAGCCCCTATACCATGAATCAGACTGGGTCAGTTCAATGGGGAGACCCTATACTGTGAATCAGACTGGGTCAGTGCAATGGGGAGCAATATACTGTGAATCAGATGGATTCAGTTCAATGGGGATCCCCTATAATGTGAATCAGACTGGGTCAGTACAATGGGGAGACCCTATACTGTGAATCAGACTGGGTCAGTGCAATGGGGAGCAATATACTGTGAATCAGATGGATTCAGTTCAATGGGGATCCCCTATACTGTGAATCAGACTACGTCAGTACAATGGGGAGCCCCTATAATGTGAATCAGACTGGGTCAGTACAATGGGGAGCCCCTATGCTGTGAATCAGAGTGGATCAGTATAATGGGGAGAACCTATACTGTGAATCAGACTTGGTCAGTACAATGGGGAGCCCCTATAATGTGAATCAGACTGGGTCAGTACAATGGGGAGCCCCTATGCTGTGAATCAGAGTGGATCAGTACAATGGGGAGCCCCTATGCTGTGAATCAGAGTGGATCAGTACAATGGGGAGCCTCTATACTGTGAATCAGACTTGCTCAGTACAATGGGGACCTCCTAGACTGTGAATCAGACTGGGTCAGTACAAGGGGGAGCCCCTATACTGTGAATCAGACTGGGTCAGTACAATGGGGAGACCCTATACTGTGAATCAGACTGGGTCAGTACAATGTGGAGCCCCTATACTATGAATCAGACTGGGTCTGTACAATGGGGAGCCCCTATACTGTGAATCAGACTGGGTCAGTACAATCGGGAGCCCCTAAACTGTGAATCAGACTGGGTCAGTACAATGTGGAGCCCCTATACTATGAATCAGACTGGGTCTGTACAATGGGGAGACCCTATACTGTGAATCAGACTGGGTCAGTGCAATGTCGATCCCCTATACTGTGAATCAGACTTGGTCAGTACAATGGTGAGCTTCTATACTGTGAATCAGACTGGGTCAGTACAATGGGGAGCCGCTATACTGTGAATCAGACTAGGTCAGTACAATGGAGAGCCCCTATACTGTGAATCAGACTGGGTCAGTGCAATGTCGATCCCCTATACTGTGAATCAGACTGGGTCAGTACAATGGGGAGCCGCTATACTGTGAATCAGACTTGCTCAGTACAATGGGGAGCCCCTATACTGTGAATCAGACTGGGTCAGTGCAATGTCGATCCCCTATACTGTGAATCAGACTTGGTCAGTACAATGGTGAGCTTCTATACTGTGAATCAGACTGGGTCAGTACAATGGGGAGCCGCTATACTGTGAATCAGACTAGGTCAGTACAATGGAGAGCACATATAGTGTGATTCAGATTGGGTCAGTACAAATGGGGAGCCCCTGAACTGTGAGTCAGACTGGGTCAGTACAATGGGGAGCCGCCATACTGTGAATCAAACTGGGTCAGTACTATAGAGAGCCCCTATACTGTGAGTCAGACTGGGTCAGTACAATGGGGAGCCCCTATACTGTGAATCAGACTGGGTCAGTTCAATCAGGAGCCGCTATACTGTGAATCAGGCTGGGTCAGTACAATGGGGAGCCCCTATACTGTGAATCAGACTGGGTCAGTACAATGGGGAGCCCCTATACTGTGAATCAGACTGGGTCAGTACAATGGGGATCCCCAATACAGTGAATCAGGCTGGTGCAGTACAATCGGGAGCCCCTATACTATGAATCAGACTGGGTCAGTACAATGGGGAGCCCCTATACTGTGAATCAGACTGGGTCAGTACAATGGGGACCCCAATACTGTGAATGAGGCTGGTTCAGTACAATGGGAGCCCCTATACTGTGAATCAGACTGGGTCAGTACAATGGGCAGCCACTATACTGTGAATCAGAGTGGGCCAGTTCAATGGGGAGACACTATACTGTGAATCAGACTGGGTCAGTACAATGGGGAGCCCCTATACTGTGAATCAGACTACGTCAGTACAATGGGGAGACCCTATCATGTGAATCAGACTGGGTCAGTACAATGGGGAGCCCCTATACTGTGAATCAGACTACGTCAGTACAATGGGGAGACCCTATAATGTGAATCAGACTGGGTCAGTACAATGGGGAGCCCCTATACTGTGAATCAGACTGGGTCAGTACAATGGGGAGCAATATACTGTGAATCAGATGGATTCAGTTCAATGGGGATCCCCTTTACTGAGAATCAGACTGGGTCAGTACAATGGGGAGCCCCTATACTGTGAATCAGACTACGTCAGTACAATGGGGAGACCCTATAATGTGAATCAGACTGGGTCAGTACAATGGGGAGCCCCTATACTGTTAATCAGACTGGGACAGTACAATGGAGAGACCCTATACTGTGAATCAGACTGGGTCAGTACAATGGGGAGCCCCTATACTGTTAATCAGACTGGGACAGTACAATGGAGAGACCCTATACTGTGAATCAGACTGGGTCAGTACAATGGAGAGCCCCGAAACTGTGAATCAGACGGGGTCAGTACTATGGGGAGCCTCTATACTGTGAATCAGACGGGGTCAGTACTATGGGGAGCCCCTATACTGTGAATCAGACGGGGTCAGTACTATGGGGAGCCCCTATACTGTGAATCAGACTGGGTCATTACAATGGGGAGCCCCTATACTGTGAATCAGACTGGATCAGTACAATGGGAAGCCCCTATACTGTGAATCAGACTAGGTCAGTACAATGGAGAGCCCCTATACTGTAAATCAGACTTGCTCAGTACAATGGGGAGCCCATATACTGTGAATCAGACTTGGTCAGTACAATGGAGAGCACCTATACTGTGAATCTGACTGGGTCAGTACAATGCAGAGCACCAATACTGTGAATCAGACTGGGTCAGTACAATGGGGAGCCCCGATACTGTGAATCAGACTGGGTCTGTACAATGGGGAGCCCCTATATTGTGAATCAGACTGGGTCAATACAATGGGGAGCCCCTATACTGTGAATCAGACTGTGTCAGTACAATGGGGAGCCCCTATACTGTGAATCAGACTGGGTCAGTCCAATGGGGAGCCCCTATATTGTGAATCCGACTGGGTCAGTACAATGGGGAGCACCTATTCTGTGAATCAGACTAGGTCAGTACAATGGGGAGCCCCTATACTGTGAATCAGACTGGGTCAGTACAATGGGGAGCCCCTAAACTGTGAATCAGACTGGGTCAGTACAACGGGGAGCCCCTTTGCTGTGAATCAGGCTGGGTCAGTAAAATGGGGAGCCCCTATACTGTGAATCAGACTGGGTCAGTACAATCGGGAGCCACTATGCTGTGAATCAGACTGGGTCAGTACAATGGGGAGCCCCTATACTGTGAATCAGACTATGTCAGTACAATGGGGAGCAATATACTGTGAATCAGATGGATTCATTTCAATGGGGAACCCCTATACTGTGAATCAGACTGGGTCAATACAATGGGGAGCCCCTTTACTGTGAATCAGACTGGGTCAGTACAGTGGGGAGCCCCTATACTGTGAATCAGATATGGTCAGTACGATGGGGAAACCCTATACTGTGAATCAGACTAGGTCAGTACAATGGGGAGCCCCTATACTGTGAATCAGACTGTGTTAGAACATTGGGGATTCCCTAAACTGTGTCAGTACAATGGGGAGCCCCTATACTGTGAATCAGACTGGGTCAGTACAATGGGGAGCCCGTATACTGTGAATCAGACTGGGTCAGTACAATGGGGAGCACGTATACTGTGAATCCGACTGGGTCAGTGCAATGGGGAGCCTCTATACTGTGAATCAGACTGGGTCAGTAAAATGGGGAGCCCCTATCCTGTGAATCAGACTTGGTCAGTACAGTGGAGAGATCCTATCCTGTGTATCATACTGGGTCAATCAATGGAGAGCCCCTATACTGTGAATCAGGCTGGGTCAGTACAATGGAGAGCCCCTAAAATGTGAATCAGACAGGTTCAGTTCTATGGGGTGCCCCTCTACTGTGAATCAGACTGGGTCAGTACAATGGGGAGCCTCTATATTGTGAATCAGACTGCGTCAGTACAATGGGGAGCACCTATATTGTGAATCAGACTGGGTCAGTACAATGGGGAACCCCTATACTGTGAATCAGACTGGGTCAGTACAATGGGGAGCCCCAATACAGTGAATCAGGCTGGTGCAGTACAATCGGGAGCCCCTATACTATGAATCAGACTGGGTCAGTACAATGGGGAGCCCCTATACTGTGAATCAGACTGGGTCAGTACAATGGGGAGCCCCTATACTGTGAATCAGACTGGGTCAGTACAATGGGCAGCCACTATACTGTGAATCAGAGTGGGCCAGTTCAATGGGGTGCCTCTATACTGTGAATCAGACTTGCTCAGTACAATGGGGACCTCCTAGGCTGTGAATCAGACTTGCTCAGTACAATGGGGAGCCCCTATACTGTGAATCAGACTGGGTCAGTGCAATGTGGATCCCCTATACTGTGAATCATACTTGGTCAGTACAATGGTGAGCATCTATACTGTGAACCAGACTGGGTCAGTACAATGGGGAGCCGCTATACTGTGAATCAGACTAGGTCAGTACAATGGAGAGCACATATAGTGTGATTCAGACTGGGTCAGTACAAATGGGGAGCCCCTAAACTGTGAGTCAGACTGGGTCAGTACAATGGGGAGCCGCCATACTGTGGATCAAACTGGGTCAGTACTATAGAGAGCCCCTATACTGTGAATTAGACTGGGTCAGTTAAATGGGGAGCCCCTACACTGTGAATCAGACTGGCTTAGTACAATGGGGAGCCTCTATATTGTGAATCAGACTGGGTCAGTACAGTGGGGAGCACCTATATTGTGAATCAGACTGGGTCAGGACACTGGGGAGCACCTATTCTGTGAATCAGACAGGGTCAGTACAATGGGGAGCCCCTATATTGTGAATCAGACTGGGTCAGTCCAATGGGGAGCCCCTATATTGTGAATCAGACTGGGTCAGTACAATGGGGAGCCCCAATACTGTGAATCAGGCTGATTCAGTACAATGGGGAGCCCCTATACTGTGAATCAGACTGGGTCAGTACAATAGGGAGCTCCTATACTGTGAATCAGACTGGGTCAGTGCAATTGGGAGCCCCTATACTGTGAATCAGACTGAGTCAGTACAGTGGGGTGCCCCTATACGGTGAATCAGACTGGGTCAGTACAATGGGAAGCCCCTATACTGTGAATCAGACAAGGTCAGTACAATGGGGAGCCCCTATACTGTGAATCAGACTTGCTCAGTACAATGGGGAGCCCATATACTGTGAATCAGACTTGGTCAGTACAATGGAGAGCACCTATACTGTGAATCAGACTGGGTCAGTAGAATGGGGAGCACCGATACTTTGAATCAGACTGGGTCTGTACAATGGGGAGCCCCTATATTGTGAATCAGACTTGGTCAGTACAATGGGGAGCCCCTATATTGTGAATCAGACTGGGTCAGTACAATGGGGAGCCCCAATACTGTGAATCAGGCTGATTCAGTACAATGGGGAGCCCCTATACTGTGAATCAGACTGGGTCAGTACAATAGGGAGCTCCTATACTGTGAATCAGACTGGGTCAGTGCAATTGGGAGCCCCTATACTGTGAATCAGACTGAGTCAGTACAGTGGGGTGCCCCTATACGGTGAATCAGACTGGGTCAGTACAATGGGAAGCCCCTATACTGTGAATCAGACAAGGTCAGTACAATGGGGAGCCCCTATACTGTGAATCAGACTTGCTCAGTACAATGGGGAGCCCATATACTGTGAATCAGACTTGGTCAGTACAATGGAGAGCACCTATACTGTGAATCAGACTGGGTCAGTAGAATGGGGAGCACCGATACTTTGAATCAGACTGGGTCTGTACAATGGGGAGCCCCTATATTGTGAATCAGACTTGGTCAGTACAATGGGGAGCCGCTATACTGTGAATCAGACTGGGTCAGTACAATGGGGAGCTGCCATACTGTGAATCAAACTGTGTCAGTACAATAGAGAGCCCCTATACTGTGAATCAGACTGGGTCAATATAATGGGGAGCCCCTATACTGTGAATCAGACTTGGTCAGTACAATGGGGAGCCCCTATACTGTGAATCAGACTTGGTCAGTACAATGGGGAGCCCCTATACTGTGAATCAGACTGGGTCAGTACAATGGGGAGCCCCTATATTGTGAATCAGACTGGGTCAGGACAATGGGGAGCCCCTATTCTGTGAAGCAGACCGGGTCAGTACAATGGGGAGCCCCTATACTGTGAATCAGACTGGGTCAGTACAATGGGGAGCCCCTATTCTGTGAATCAGACTAGGTCAGTACAATGGGGAGCCCCTGTACTGTGAATCAGACTGGGTCAGTACAATGGGGAGCCCCTAAACTGTGAATCAGACCGGGTCAGTACAACGGGGAGCCCCTATACTGTGTATCAGGCTGGGTCAGTACAATGGGGAGCCCCTATACTGTGAATCAGACTTTGTCAGTACAATCGGGAGCCACTATGCTGTGAATCAGACTGGTTCAGTACAATGGGGAGCCCCTATACTGTGAATCAGACTATGTCAGTACAATGGGGAGCAACATACTGTGAATCAGATGGATTCATTTCAATGGGGGGCCCTATACTGTGAATCAGACTGGGTCAATACAATGGGGAGCCCCTATACTGTGAATCAGACTGGGTCAGCACAGTGGGGAGCCCCTATACTGTGAATCAGACTGGGTCAGTACGATGGGGAAACCCTATACTGTGAATCAGACTAGGTCAGCACAATGGGGAGCCCCTATACTGTGTATCAGACTGTGTTAGAACAATGGGGATTCCCTAAACTGTGTCAGTACAATGGGAAGCCCCTATACTGTGAATCAGACTGGGTCAGTACAATCGGGAGCCACTATACTGTGAATCAGACTGGGTCAGTACAATGGGAAGTCCCTATAATGTGAATCAGACTATGTCAGTACAATGGGGAGCCCCTATACTGTGAATCAGACTGTCAGTACAATGGAGAGCCCCTATACTGTGAATCAGACTGTGTCAGTACAATGGAGAGCCCCTATACACTGAATCAGACTGGGTCAGTACAATGGGGAGCCCGTATACTGTGAATCAGACTGGGTCAGTACAATCGGGAGCACGTATACTGTGAATCCGACTTGGTCAGTGCAATGGGGAGCCTCTATACTGTGAATCAGACTGGGTCAGTACAATGGGGAGCCCCTATCCTGTGAATCAGACTGGGTCAGTACAGTGGAGAGCTCCTATCCTGTGTATCATACTGGGTCAATCAATGGAGAGCCCCTATACTGTGAATCAGACTGGGTCAGTACAATGGAGAGCCCCTAAAATGTGAATCAGACAGGTTCAGTTCTATGGGGTGCCCCTCTACTGTGAATCAGACTGGGTCAGTACAATGGGGATATCCTATACTGTGAATCTGACTGATTAAGTGAAGTAAGATGTTAAAAATTGGATATAACATAACCTAAACTGGTAGAAGGCCAGGGAGTGCACGCTCTGGCAGACACCAGGAAGTGGAAATACATGTTGACCTGTTTTGGAGCAATTGTCCAAAAGGTCAAAAGGGAGGACTGAAGTAAGATATTTAAAATTGCATATAATAGGGCAAGACAACCGGAATTCACTTGCAACACCAATGTACGAGGTGGAGGGAATGGATTAATTCATGCTCTGAGTTGAACCATAGAGGTCTGTATATTGCATGAACCCATATAAGTTTTAACCATGATTAAGGGACTTCATATGCTGAGAGATTAAACTGCAAGAACAACTCATGGAAGATGTGTGTGTTCAGTCAAGCGGGGTGACACGTATGCACCTAAGAGTCTGTTTATTGTAATTCACAACAGGGTTCCATTCTTCAACATATCGTAGAGCTAACTAGAATGTGTTTGCTTTGCAGAGATGACCCAAAGCGAGACAGAAAGTGTGTGTTTTGCCTGCTTTAACAAGGACTGATATCTTAAGAAAACACTTAACAAGCCAAACCATCTGACTACGGGCAAATTGATGATTGTAAAGTAATTAAGATGAGGCCCATGGTCACAAGCGGTGACGGGACCAACTGATAACAAAATGTGGGGATTGGGGTCGGCAAGAAGATGAACTGCCACGGTTTTATAATTACAATTTAGCTATAACTCTGTATATGCTGATAAGCTTTTCCCCGCCTCTAGGGCAGGGCCTTAATTTTTGTATAACTGTGTTGACTTTGAGAGGTTCGTTGGAGTTTGAGTCTTGTGTAGGGACACAAGAAAAATCTCCCCAGGCCTGAATAAACTGTTTTGACTTCAATTATTGGGTCTGTCTTTCTTTCAACAAGCCAGTGACGTCGACCTTGTATATCACTTGGTCTGCACTTTGGGGGCTTACATCAATTGGCGACGAGGATGGGATACGCGATTTGAACTAGACTCTCGTACAATGATAACCTAAGACGGGTGAGTATGTTTTAATTACCACCTTTAAAATTAGAGATTAATCGCTGGCAAGGTGTTAAGTCAGAATCGACGTATAAAAGAACATTAAAAGAAAGACACCTTTAAATGAAGGTGGTTAAAAAGTAAACTGCAGTTAGGAGCAGGGCGTTCCCTAAAGCCGTGAGGTGGCGAATCTCAGTTAGGGGCAGGGCATTCCCTAAAGCCAGGAGGCGGCAAAACCTCAGATAGGGGCAGGGCGTTCCATAAGCTGAGAGGTGGCGAAACCTCAATAAATGAATGAATGGGTGCACCGTAGTGAGTGAATGAAATAAAACCCTACAGTCACAAAGAGGTTAAAACGGACAAGGGTGAGGCCTGTCCCAACGCCTAGCCTGAGCCTGAATTAAGAGGACAGTAGTCCCACGTGATGGCCAGGATCAAGTAGGACGCCAGGAGCCACAGACCCCACAGTATCAAAACCTCGGGACTAAAGGGGTGGTGTGTGTGTTTAACGAAATGGAGTGATTGACAGGAAGTAAGAAACTAATCAGAGTAACGCTATAGGGGCGAGCAATGTAGTGTATAAACCTGTTAAACGTAGCCGTTAGTTATGACTAAGAGGGTGGAAGAAGACTCCTTGGGGGACCTGGATTCTATAACCCGACACCTAGTAGATAAAAAAAAATAAAAAAGACAGTGCAGAGAGCCTTAGTGGGGGAGGGAGAAACCAAAGATAAAGAGGAAATGGTAATCTGAGCTTGTTGCAGAAACAATGTAAGGAATCGAAACAGAAGGGAGAGATAAAGAAGGAAAAATATCTAATTTGCAGGTGAACCAATTTGGAAACACAGCAAAGGAAAAAAAAACAAACAAACAGTGATTTGTAAACTAGGGAAAGCAGCCGAGTCACCGATTTAAAAAGGGAAAAACAGATAAACTTAAAGCTTTACCAACATGGAAGTTATTAGCATCTGTACCAAGATAAGTAAAACACAAGATTTGCTGAGTGAAAGGAACCTTAGACGTATGCTGGAATTTCAGGCTGTATACAATTGTGTGTTAAAGTGTGAATGTTTTCCTGACTAGGAATGTTTAAGAGGTTACAATATTCCTTTGTCCGAAAGTCTGTCTTTTAAAAAAAAATGTCTGCTGTGTGTGTGTTTTAGCTCCACCCACTTCTCTGTGTTAAAGGAAAAATCATTTAACCCTTTTGTCTTGTCCTGGATTTTGGAAGTTTTAAGAATGTGCGAATAAGATTGTGCCCTCAGAATGAAAAAAACCTATTACAATTTAAGTTAAGCTGGAGTGTAAAAACTGAGAAGAGCAACAAAAAGTTTGTTTAACAAAAGATTAAGTTTCAGTCTAAGCTTTAACCTTGGAGTTATGAGGTAAATTAACTTGTTAAAACCAGACTTACATTGTGGCCACAGTGAAATTCTGGTTGATGTAAATTGGTGTAGTCCGAATTGAATAAGATAACTCCACTCCGCAAGAATATCCGATAGTGGCAGGTTCCTCTACAATATTTAATTGACTATGGTACTGGGAGCCCTATAGAATGTGGGACTAGAATTAACCCTTAGAAAGGTACAGGTAGGAAAGGATGAAGTAATCTACATAGGATACATATTAACGCAAGGGGAGAGACAAATGCCCGAAGACAGAAAGGTGGGTTACTAAAGAACAGTACCTTGAGAGCCAGGTGATTACTAATCAGAATCAGAGTGACGTGTGGCCATTGAAGGAAGCAGATCAGAGACTTAGGGCTGCTCGATTGGGAGTTAGTGATTCTGTGTAATATGGAGGATTTAAGGAAATTGTCCAGTAATATGAATAAGTTGGGGCTAGCAGGGGATCCTTTTAAAAAAGCTATAGCAGACGTAGAGCAAATGAGACTCCGGCAGCATGTGCCGATAGACTGTGGCCCACATGGGAGGGGCACTCGGACCCAGAAGACAGCTAGCTGAGGTGCACGCAATCACTGGCTGCGTGCTTTGATTTATCAGTCCAGTACATACAAGCAGCTATGGTCAGATTTTGATCCAGAAGATGGGGTAAATACAAAGGCTAAAGTTGTGAGGAAAATGACCCTGCGCTTTGAGGAATGACCGTACAGATAAAAGGAATATCGGGGTAATGAATAAGCCAAAGGGCAAGGTTTGTGAAATGAAAGGGGGAAGCCCTCAGAGATGGCAGCAGGAAGGGACCGCGCCAGAGAGGGGAGGGGGTCAGGCAGGTACTAGGGCTATTTAATTATTACCGGAACTTTATCCCAGAATATGCAGAAATGGCCCAACTTATACAGGATTTGATCAAAGGGGGAGAAACCATCCCAGGAGCTGGTGAACCATGAAACAGCTTTTGTAAAGTGAAACAAGCCCTGAGGTTAGCCAAAGGAAAAAGTGTAAACCTATACAGATAGTCGGTATGCCTTTGGGGTGGTGTCTGATTACATGGTAGCCTGGAGTAGGCGAGGATATATGACACCAGGAGGAGGACCCATAAGACATGAGAATATAATCAAGGAATTAGTAGGAGCCTCTCTCCTACCCAAAGAGTGCGTAATAATAAATTAAAGCACACAAGAGGATTACTGACCGACACCACCAGGGCAATGCATCAGCAGACGAGGCATCTAAGCGGGCAGCTGAGAAAGGGAATCTGACCAATGAAGCCCAAGTGTTCATGTTTAGTTAAAGTGTGAAACCACAACTGTCTTTCGGTCAGGGATGTTTTTTAGGTTACGTGAAGTGACGCAATGATGTTTAGCTCCACCTTCAAAAGCCTGCGAAGGAGTTAACCCTTTCCACTGACAGCTGTTTGAGTTCACCAAGCAACAACTTCAGTATTACTGAATAGAATTTAAAGATATTGGACATTATTAAATCTAAGTTTCTTAATGTTAAGTTAATATTTCCCCACAGTGATAGAAGGAAAATTATGATTTGATAAATGGAAGTTATCTTATAAACTAATTGCAGCACCGTCTCAAATGGCCGGAAGACTGCTTGGGAGGCTGTCCTGTTGCCCAAAGATAAATTTATACAGATAGTGAGAGACATGAGGCCAAAGACCAACAGATTATATGGGATCTAGAACAGGATAAACGGGACGACCAGAAGGAGGTCCCAGCAATAGGTAGCAAGGTGATGGCAGAAATAATACCAGCCAAACCAGGCCTAGCACCCAGATGGTTAGGACCTTATGAAGTATTAATGAACAGTGACACGTGCGCTTGTATAGATGGGTCCGGAACGGGTAAAGGAAGGTGGAAACACTGGACTCAGTTAAAAATTTATAACAAAGACAATGAGTAAGCCAGAGATGGTGGGTGCCCTTTTGAGCAGAGTGAGGAGTATGCTAGAAGGTATGAAGAATGGGAAGGGGAGTTACTACATATATCAATGATAGGGCCATGTATGATGATAATGTTATATGCCATAGTTTGCATCTTCAGGTATGTCTGGGGACAGAACCACAGAAAAAAAATTAACCAGATGTACAGCATTTTGAACTGATAAAACGGAGAAGAGCAGAATAATTCTAACCAGCTGGTGACGACCAGCCCCCTTTTTGTAATTACAGGAACATTGGATGTCCAGAATGAGATGGAGCGTCCTCGCCTTGATCCTCGGGATGAACTTAATTATTGTCATTGTCGAGGGGAATTAGTGATAAGGAGAACACAGGATGAGGTGTATTTTAGTGTGGCACATAGAGTTATTAAGCTTGCCATTAATATGAGTACTTTTGAGATACAAAACAAATATGGAACTCCCTGTGGGTAAAACAATTAGAGGGTCCACAGGGAAAATCTATCTTACAAAGATGTAAGAAATGGGGAGTACTGGAAACGGCTGGAGCAGGGTAGGCATCCGGGTTAGCAACAGTTAATAGCTTGGACATAGAAGGAGTAAACAAAGGAGTAGAAGAATTACAAGCAAAAATAGAGAAGTTACTAAAACAAGCTACTGGAAATAGCCAGCAATTGACACTGGCAGGGAAACAAACAACAATGCAGTTGTTGGGGGTGGAAGAGATAGGAGCTCCCCCATGCAGAAACAATCATTACAATTATTGATCGACTTAATAATGCTTCTTACTAAACCGATAAGGAACTAATATGTGCCATGTAGGGCTCATGGTTATTGTCAAATGCTCAGCATAACACGAGGCAAATAAATAATGGACAGATCCCTGATTGGATTACTAATGAGGATCTGGAACCTTGGATAGACACAAATAAAAGCATATGCAAGGGGCGTAAAATGGGACAAGTATACCGGGCAGGCAATTGTATGACCCCATGGATTAAGATGATTGGCTTTGTACTGGCCATCCCACAAGTCCCAGAAGAGGGACAGCCCCTATACAACGTGATTAATATAGGAGAGGTACAAAGGGAAAGTGGGTTAAATATCATGATGTCCCTACCAAGGCACTTTGGGAAAGGGATGAAGATAATAACCAGAAGAATGGAACCTTAAGGGGGGTGGTAATGGATGGGTGCCACCACAAGGGAAGGACATGGGTGTGCACACACACCCCCACCGTGGGAGACACATCCGAGTGCGGATTTACAAAAATTACCAATTGCACCCTCGAGGTACACCCAAGGGGGATACGCTGGACATGGGTAGCACCAAGGAGCAACGGGACATGTTGTGTCACCACAATTGAACAGAAATATGAATATCAAGATATAACTTGTCCCATTCCCCAACCAAACCTTTGTGTTGGCCTAAAGATACCTACACAGATAGGAAAACCTGGTCATTTGATAATATGGGCTTACTAAAAAAGGTTGACACTTATGTCATATCAGAGCCCAAGGCAATTCCTAAGTTAGAGGAAGAGGAAGCTTGGAAGAATTTACAGCAGGAAACAAAGGAAATTTTAAAGTATTATCATAAAATAGAAGGCTTAAAGAAACAACAAAAAGACATTAGTACAACATTAGAGGAAACTCACCCACCTCTTCCTATTTTGATAATTGGGGATCGGGATGGTCGGGGACGTTGGGCGCCTCAGTGATACAAGGCATAATGATATTCCTCATGATTGTTATTACAATATATTGTGTATTTTTACTGCTCCAGTGTCTCTGCACCAGAATGAGTAAAGCCGAAATTGGTGCAGTGAAAGAAGACGAGCCTGAGGAGAGGCAGGTAGCGAAGTTAAGTATGGAAAACTCCCCCGCCTCTCCAAGGCAAATGGTGTAAGATGTGATAGGAAGCCCTGAAATTATGAGGGATTAATTGGGCATGGTAATTAAGGACCGGGCCGGCCAACCATAAGACGGAGGTGGCAGAAGGAGGGTGGCAGAAGGAGGGTGATGAATGAGGATTGGTGAGTGATGACATCTCGAATTGGCACGCCACGCACCCAATGTGGGAATGAGGGACAGGCCTGAGCGGGAAGCCTAAACAATTAGTGCAGGGTCTAAGGGGCCCCGAGAATGGCTACACCTAAAGGAAAGACCACCCTAAAGGAAAGCCCACTGTAAAGGAAAGACCACCATACCGCATGGAAGGGGAAAGTCGGCCTCCAAATTGATAGGATATATACACATGTATAACCTAAACTGGTAGAAGGCCAGGGAGTGCACGCTCTGGCAGACACCAGGAAGTGGAAATACATGTTGACCTGTTTTGGAGCAATTGTCCAAAAGGTCAAAAGGGGGGACTGAAGTAAGATATTAAAAATTGCATATAACAGGGCAAGACAACCAGGATTCACTTGCAACACCAATGTATGAGGTGGAGGGAATGGGTTAATTCATGCTCTGAGTTGAACAATAGAGGTCTGTACATTGCATGAACCCAGCTAAGCTTTAAACATGATTAAGGGACTTCAAATGCTGAGAGATTAAACTGCAAGAACAACTCATGGAAGATGTGCTCGGTCAAGCGGGCGACACGTATGCACCTAAGAGTCTGTTTATTGTAATTCACAACAGGGTTCCATTCTTCAAAATATAGTAGAGCTAACTAGAAATAGTTTGCTTTGCAGAGATGACCCGAAGCGAGACAGAAAGTCTGTGTTTTGCCCGCTTTAACCAGGACTGATATCATAAGAAAACACTTAACAAGCCAAACCATCTGACTATGGGCAAATGGATGATTGTAAAGTAATTAAGATGAGCCCAAGGTCACAAAATGTGATGGGACCAACTGATAACGAAATGTGGGGATTGGGATCGGCAAGCAGATGAACTGCCACGGTTTTATTATTACAATTTAGCTATAACTCTGTATATGCTGATAAGCTTATCCCCGCCTCTAGGGCAGGGCCTTAATTTTTGTATAACTGTGTGGACTTTGAGAGGTTTGTTGGAGTTTGAGTCTTGTGTAGGGACACAAGAAAAATCTCCCCAGGCCTGAATAAACCATTATAACTTCAATAATTGGGTCTGTCTTTCTCTCAACAAGCCAGTGATGGCGACCTTGTATATCACTTAGTCCGCACTTTGGGGGCTTACTTCAGTCAGTATAATGGTGAGCCCCTATAATGTGAATCAGACTGGGACAGTAAAAAGAGGAGACCCTATACTGTGAATCCGACTGGGTCAGTACAATGGAGAGCCGTTATACTGTGAACCAGACTGGGTCACTACAATGGAGCGTCTCTATATTGTGAATCAGAGTGGGTCAGTACAATGGGCAGCCTCTAAACAGTGAATCAGACTGGGTCAGTACAATGGGGAGCCTCTATACTGTGAATCAGACAGCGTCAGTACAATGGGGAGCCCCTATACTGTGAATCAGATTGAGGCAGTACAATGGGGAGCTCCAATATTGTGAATCAGGCTGGGCCAGTACAATGGAGAGCTCCTATAATGTCCATTAGATTGGGTCAAGTCAATGGGGAGCCCCTATACTGTAAACCAGACAGGGTCAGTACAATGGGGAGCCCCAATATTGTGAATCAGATTGGGTCAGTACAATGGGGAGCCCCTATACTGTGAACCAGACTGGGTCAGTACAATGGAGCGGCTCTATTCTGTGAATCAGACTGGGTCAGTACAATGGGGAGCCCCTATACTGTGAATCAGACAGGGTCAGTACAATGGGGAGCCCCTATACTGTGAATCAGACTGTGTCAGTACAATGGGGAGACCCTATACTGTGAATCAGACTGGGTCAGTACAATGGGGAGACCCTATACACTGAATCACACTGGGTCACCACAATGGGGAGCCCCTATACTGTGAATTAGATTGGGCCAGTAGAATGGGGAGCCCCTGTACTGTGACTCAGACTGTGTCAGTACAATGGGGAGCCCCAATACTGTGAATCAGAATGGGTCAGTACAAGGGGGAGCCCCTATACTGTGAATCAGTCTGGGTCAGTACAATGGAGAGTGCCAATACTGTGAATAAGACTGGGTCAGTTCAATGGGGAGCCCCTGTACTGTGAATCAGACTGGGTCAGTACAATGCGGAGCCCCTATACTGTGAATCAGACTTGCGCAGTACAATGGGGAGCCCATATACTGTGAATCAGACTTGGTCAGTACAATGGACAGCCCCTATACTGTGAATCAGACTTGCGCAGTACAATGGGGAGCCCATATACTGTGAATCAGACTGGGTCAGTACAATGGAGAGCACCAATACTGTGAATCAGACTGGGTCAGTACAATGTGGAGCCCCTATACTGTGAATCAGACTGGGTCTGTACAATGGGGAGCCCCTATATTGTGAATCAGACTGGGTCAGTACAATGGGGAGCTGCCATACTGTGAATCAAACTGGGTCAGTACAATAGAGAGCCCCTATACTGTGAATCAGACAGGGTCAATACAATGGGGAGCCCCTATACTGTGAATCAGACTGGGTCAGTACAATGGGGAGCCCCTATACTGTGAATCAGACTGGGTCAGTACAATGGGGAGACCCTATACTGTGAATCAGACTGGGTCAGTACAATGGGGAGACCCTATACACTGAATCACACTGGGTCACCACAATGGGGAGCCCCTATACTGTGAATTAGATTGGGCAGTAGAATGGGGAGCCCCTGTACTGTGACTCAGATTGTGTCAGTACAATGGGGAGCCCCTATACTGTGAACCAGACTGGGTCAGTACAATGGAGCGGCTCTATTCTGTGAATCAGACTGGGTCAGTACAATGGGGAGCCCCTATACTGTGAATCAGACAGGGTCAGTACAATGGGGAGCCCCTATACTGTGAATCAGACTGGGTCAGTACTATGGGGAGACCCTATACTGTGAATCAGACTGGGTCAGTACAATGGGGAGACCCTATACACTGAATCACACTGGGTCACCACAATGGGGAGCCCCTATAATGTGAATTAGATTGGGCCAGTAGAATGGGGAGCCCCTGTACTGTGACTCAGACTGTGTCAGTACAATGGGGAGCCCCAATACTGTGAATCAGAATGGGTCAGTACAAGGGGGAGCCCCTATACTGTGAATCAGACTGGGTCAGTACAATGGAGAGTGCCAATACTGTGAATCAGACTGGGTCAGTTCAATGGGGAGCCCCTATACTGTGAATCAGACTGGATCAGTGGAATGGAGAGCCCTATGCTATGAATCAGACTGGGTCAGTACAATGGGGAGCCCCTATGCTGTGAATCAGACTAGGTCAGTACAATGGGGAGCCCCTATACTGTGAATCAGACTGGGTCAGTACAATGCGGAGCCCCTATACTGTGAATCAGACTTGCGCAGTACAATGGGGAGCCCATATACTGTGAATCAGACTGGGTCTGTACAATGGGGAGACCCTATATTGTGAAACAGACTGGGTCAGTACAATGGGGAGCCACTATACTGTGAATCAGACTGGGTCAGTACAATAGAGAGCCCCTATACTGTGAATCAGACTTGGTCAGTACAATGGGGAGCCCCTATACTGTGAATCAGACTGGGTCAGTACAATGGGGAGCCCCTATACTGTGAATCAGACTGGGTCAGTGCAATGCGGAGCCCCTATACTGTGAATCAGACTTGCGCAGTACAATGGGGAGCCCATATACTGTGAATCAGACTTGGTCAGTACAATGGACAGCCCCTATACTGTGAATCAGACTTGCGCAGTACAATGGGGAGCCCATATACTGTGAATCAGACTGGGTCAGTACAATGGAGAGTACCAATACTGTGAATCAGACTGGGTCAGTACAATGTGGAGCCCCTATACTGTGAATCAGACTGGGTCTGTACAATGGGGAGCCCCTATATTGTGAATCAGACTGGGTCAGTACAATGGGGAGCCGCCATACTGTGAATCAAACTGGGTCAGTACAATAGAGAGCCCCTATACTGTGAATCAGACTGGGTCAATACAATGGGGAGCCCCTATACTGTGAATCAGACTGTGTCAGTACAATGGGGAGCCCCTATACTGTGAATCAGACTGGGTCAGTACAATGGGGAGACCCTATACTGTGAATCAGACTGGGTCAGTACAATGGGGAGACCCTATACACTGAATCACACTGGGTCACCACAATGGGGAGCCCCTATACTGTGAATTACATTGGGCAGTATAATGGGGAGCCCCTGTACTGTGACTCAGACTGTGTCAGTACAATGGGGAGCCCCTATACTGTGAATCAGAATGGGTCAGTACAAGGGGGAGCCCCGATACTGTGAATCAGACTGGGTCAGTACAATGGAGAGTGCCAATACTGTGAATCAGACTGGGTCAGTTCAATGGGGAGCCCCTATACTGTGAATCAGACTGGGTCAGTGCAATGGAGAGCCCCTATACTGTGAATCAGACTGGGTCAGTACAATGGGGAGCCCCTATACTGTGAATCAGACTGGGTCAGTACAATGGAGAGCCCCTATACTGTGAATCGGACTGGGTCAGTGCAATGGAGAGCCCCTATACTGTGAATCAGACTGGGTCAGTACAATGGGGAGCCCCTATACTGTGAATCAGACTTGGTCAGTACAATGGAGAGCCCTATGCTATGAATCAGACTGGGTCAGTACAATGGGGAGCCCCTATGCTGTGAATCAGACTAGGTCAGTACAATGGGGAGCCCCTATACTGTGAATCAGACTGGGTCAGTACAATGCGGAGCCCCTATACTGTGAATCAGACTTGCGCAGTACAATGGGGAGCCCATATACTGTGAATCAGACTGGGTCTGTACAATGGGGAGACCCTATATTGTGAATCAGACAGGGTCAGTACAATGGGGAGCCACTATACTGTGAATCAGACTGGGTCAGTACAATAGAGAGCCCCTATACTGTGAATCAGACTTGGTCAGTACAATGGGGAGCCCCTATACTGTGAATCAGACTGGGTCAGTACAATGGGGAGCCCCTATACTGTGAATCAGACTGGGTCAGTACAATGCGGAGCCCCTATACTGTGAATCAGACTTGCGCAGTACAATTGGGAGCCCATATACTGTGAATCAGACTTGGTCAGTACAATGGACAGCCCCTATACTGTGAATCAGACTTGCGCAGTACAATGGGGAGCCCATATACTGTGAATCAGACTGGGTCAGCACAATGGAGAGCACCAATACTGTGAATCAGACTGGGTCAGTACAATGTGGAGCCCCTATACTGTGAATCAGACTGGGTCTGTACAATGGGGAGCCCCTATATTGTGAATCAGACTGGGTCAGTACAATGGTGAGCCGCCATACTGTGAATCAAACTGGGTCAGTACAATAGAGAGCCCCTATACTGTGAATCAGACTGGGTCAATACAATGGGGAGCCCCTATACTGTGAATCAGACTGGGTCAGTACAATGGGGAGCCCCAAAACTGTGAATCAGACTTGGTCAGTACAATGGGGAGCCCCTATACTGTGAATCAGACTGGGTCAGTACAAGGGGAATCCCTATATTGTGAATCAGACTGGGTCAGGACAATGGGGAGCCCCTATTCTGTGAATCAGACCGGGTCAGTACAATGGGGAGCCCCTATTCTGTGAATCAGACTAGGTCAGTACAATGGGGAGCCCCTATACTGTGAATCAGACTGGGTTAGAACAATGGGGATCCCCTAAACTGTGAGTCAGATTGGGTCAGTACAATGGGGAGCCACTATACTGTGAATCAGAGTGGGTCAGTACAATGGGGAGCCCCTATATTGTCAATCAGACTGGGTCAGTACAATGGGGAGCCCCTAAACTGTGAGTGAGACTGTGTCAGTACAATGGGGAGACCCGATACAGTGAATCACACTGGGTCACCACAATGGGGAGCCCCTATACTGTGAATTAGATTGGGCCAGTAGAATGGGGAGCCCCTGTACTGTGACTCAGACTGTGTCAGTACAATGGGGAGCCCCTATACTGTGAATCAGACTCGGTCAGTACAATGGGGAGCCCGTATACTGTGAATCAGACTGGGTCAGTACAATGGGGAGCCCCTATCCTGTGAATCAGACTGGGTCAGTACAGTGGAGAGCTCCTATCCTGTGTATCATACTGGGTCAATCAATGGGGAGCCCCTCTACTGTGAATCAGACTGGGTCAGTACAATGGAGAGCCCCTAAAATGTGAATCAGACAGGTTCAGTTCTATGGGGTACCCCTATACTGTGATTCAGACTGGGTCAGTACAATGGGGATATCCTATACTGTGAATCTGACTGATTAAGTGAAGTAAGATATTAAAAATTGGATATAACATATCCTAAACTGGTAGAAGGCCAGGAAGTGCACGCTCTGGCAGACACCAGGAAGTGGAAATACATGTTGACCTGTTTTGGAGCAATTGTCCAAAAGGTCAAAAGGGGGGACTGAAGTAAGATATTTAAAATTGCATATAACAGGGCAAAACAACCAGGATTCACTTGCAACACCTATGTACGAGGTGGAGGGAATGGATTAATTCATGCTCTGAGTTGAACCATAGAGGTCTGTATATTGCATGAACCCATATAAGTTTTAACCATGATTAAGGGACTTCAAATGCTGAGAGATTAAACTGCAAGAACAACTCATGGAAGATGTGTGTGTTCAGTCAAGCAGGGTGACACGTATGCACCTAAGAGTCTGTTTATTGCAATTCACAACAGGGTTCCATTCTTCAACATATAGTAGAGCTAACTAGAATGTGTTTGCTTTGCAGAGATGACCCAAAGTGAGACAGAAAGTCTGTGTTTTGCCTGCTTTAACAAGGACTGATATCTTAAGAGAACACTTAACAAGCCAAACCATCTGACTACGGGCAAATTGAAGATTGTAAAGTAATTAAGATGAGGCCCATGGTCACAAGCGGTGACGGGACCAACTGATAACAAAATGTGGGGATTGGGGTCAGCAAGAAGATGAACTGTCACGGTTTTATAATTACAATTTAGCTATAACTCTGTATATGCTGATAAGCTTTTCCCCGCCTCTAGGGCAGGGCCTTAATTTTTGTATAACTGTGTGGACTTTGAGACGTTCGTTGGAGTTTGAGTCTTGTGTAGGGACACAAGAAAATTCTCCCCAGGCCTGAATAAACTGTTTTGACTTCAATTATTGGGTCTGTCTTTCTTTCAACAAGCCAGTGACGTCGACCTTGTATATCACTTGGTCCGCACTTTGAGGGCTTACATCAATTGGCGACGAGGATGGGATACGCGATCTGAACTAGACTCTCATACAATGATAACCTAAGACGGGTGAGTATGTTTTAATTACCACCTTTAAAATTAGAGATTAATCGCTGGTGAGATGTTAAGTCAGAATCGACGTATAAAAGAACATTAAAAGAAAGACACCTTTAAATGAAGGTGGTTAAAAAGTAAACTGCAGTTAGGAGCAGGACGTTCCCTAAAGCCGTGAGGCGGCGAATCTCAGTTAGGGGCAGGGCATTCCCTAAAGCCGGGAGGCGGCGAAACCTCAGATAGGGGCAGGGCGTTCCCTAAGCCGAGAGGCGGCGAAACCTCAACAAATGAATGAATGGGTGCACCGTAGTGAGTGAATGAAATAAAACCCTACAGTCACAAAGAGGTTAAAACGGACAAGGGTGAGGCCTGTCCCAACGCCTAGCCTGAGCCTGAATTAAGAGGACAGTAGTCCCATGTGATGGCCAGGATCAAGTAGGACGCCAGGAGCCACAGACCCCACAGTATCAAAACCTCAGGACTAAAGGGGTGGTGTGTGTGTTTAACGAAATGGAGTGATTGACAGGAAGTAAGAAACTAATCAGAGTAACGCTATAGGGGCGAGCAATGTAGTGTATAAACCTGTTAAACATAGCAGTTAGTTATGACTAAGAGGGTGGAAGAAGACTCCTTGGGGGACCTGGATTCTATAGCCCGAAACCTAGTAGATAAAAAAAAATAAAAAAGACAGTGCAGAGAGCCTTAGTGGGGGAGGGAGAAACCAAAGATAAAGAGGAAATGGTAATCTGAGCTTGTTGCAGAAACAATGTAAGGAATCGAAACAGAAGGGAGAGATAAAGAAGGAAAAATATCTAATTTGCAGGTGAACCAATTTGAAAACCCAGCAAAGGAAAAAAAAACAAACAAACAGGGATTTGGAAACTAGGGAAAGCAACCGAGTCACCGATTTAAAAAGGGAAAAACAGATAAACTTAAAGCTTTACCAACATGGAAGTTATTAGCATCTGTACCAAGACAAGTAAAACACAAGATTTGCTGAGTGAAAGGAACCTTAGACGTATGCTGGAATTTCAGGCTGTATACAATTGTGTGTTAAAGTGTGAATGTTTTCCTGACTAGGAATGTTTAAGAGGTTACAATATTCCTTTGTCCGAAAGTCTGTCTTTAAAAAAAAAATGTCTGCTGTGTGTGTGCTTTAGCTCCACCCACTTCTCTGTGTTAAAGGAAAAATCATTTAACCCTTTTGTTTTGACCTGGATTTTGGAAGTTTTAAGAATGTACGAATAAGATTGTGCCCTCAGAATGAAAAAAACCTATTACAATTTAAGTTAAGCTGGAGTGTAAAAACTGAGAAGAGCAACAAAAAGTTTGTTTAACAAAAGATTAAGTTTCAGTCTAAGCTTTAACCTTGGAGTTATGAGGTAAATTAACTTGTTAAAACCAGACTTACATTGTGGCCACAGTGAAATTCTGGTTGATGTAAATTGGTGTAGTCCGAATTGAATAAGATAACTCCACTCCGCAAGAATATCCGATAGTGGCAGGTTCCTCTACAATATTTAATTGACTATGGTACTGGGAGCCCTATAGAATGTGGGACTAGAGTTAACCCTTAGAAAGGTACAGGTAGGAAAGGATGAAGTAATCTACATAGGATACATATTAACGCAAGGGGAGAGACAAATGCCCGAAGACAGAAAGGTGGGTTACTAAAGAACAGTACCTTGAGAGCCAGGTGATTACTAATCAGAATCAGAGTGACGTGTGGCCATTGAAGGAAGCAGATCAGAGACTTAGGGCTGCTCGATTGGGAGTTAGTGATTCTGTGTAATATGGAGGATTTAAGGAAATTGTCCAGTAATATGAATAAGTTGGGGCTAGCAGGGGATCCTTTTAAAAAGCTATAGCAGACGTAGAGCAAATGAGACTCCGGCAGCATGTGCCGATAGACTGTGGCCCACATGGGAGGGGCACTCGGACCCAGAAGACAGCTAGCTGAGGTGCACGCAATCACTGGCTGCGTGCTTTGATTTATCAGTCCAGTACATACAAGCAGCTATGGTCAGATTTTGATCCAGAAGATGGGGTAAATACAAAGGCTAAAGTTGTGAGGAAAATGACCCTGCGCTTTGAGGAATGACCGTACAGATAAAAGGAATATCGGGGTAATGAATAAGCCAAAGGGCAAGGTTTGTGAAATGAAAGGGGGAAGCCCTCAGAGATGGCAGCAGGAAGGGACCGCGCCAGAGAGGGGAGGGGGTCAGGCAGGTACTAGGGCTATTTAATTATTACCGGAACTTTATCCCAGAATATGCAGAAATGGCCCAACTTATACAGGATTTGATCAAAGGGGGAGAAACCATCCCAGGAGCTGGTGAACCATGAAACAGCTTTTGTAAAGTGAAACAAGCCCTGAGGTTAGCCAAAGGAAAAAGTGTAAACCTATACAGATAGTCGGTATGCCTTTGGGGTGGTGTCTGATTACATGGTAGCCTGGAGTAGGCGAGGATATATGACACCAGGAGGAGGACCCATAAGACATGAGAATATAATCAAGGAATTAGTAGGAGCCTCTCTCCTACCCAAAGAGTGCGTAATAATAAATTAAAGCACACAAGAGGATTACTGACCGACACCACCAGGGCAATGCATCGGCAGACGAGGCATCTAAGCGGGCAGCTGAGAAAGGGAATCTGACCAATGAAGCCCAAGTGTTCATGTTTAGTTAAAGTGTGAAACCACAACTGTCTTTCGGTCAGGGATGTTTTTTAGGTTACGTGAAGTGACGCAATGATGTTTAGCTCCACCTTCAAAAGCCTGCGAAGGAGTTAACCCTTTCCACTGACAGCTGTTTGAGTTCACCAAGCAACAACTTCAGTATTACTGAATAGAATTTAAAGATATTGGACATTATTAAATCTAAGTTTCTTAATGTTAAGTTAATATTTCCCCACAGTGATAGAAGGAAAATTATGATTTGATAAATGGAAGTTATCTTATAAACTAATTGCAGCACCGTCTCAAATGGCCGGAAGACTGCTTGGGAGGCTGTCCTGTTGCCCAAAGATAAATTTATACAGATAGTGAGAGACATGAGGCCAAAGACCAACAGATTATATGGGATCTAGAACAGGATAAACGGGACGACCAGAAGGAGGTCCCAGCAATAGGTAGCAAGGTGATGGCAGAAATAATACCAGCCAAACCAGGCCTAGCACCCAGATGGTTAGGACCTTATGAAGTATTAATGAACAGTGACACGTGCGCTTGTATAGATGGGTCCGGAACGGGTAAAGGAAGGTGGAAACACTGGACTCAGTTAAAAATTTATAACAAAGACAATGAGTAAGCCAGAGATGGTGGGTGCCCTTTTGAGCAGAGTGAGGAGTATGCTAGAAGGTATGAAGAATGGGAAGGGGAGTTACTACATATATAAATGATAGGGCCATGTATGATGATAATGTTATATGCCATAGTTTGCATCTTCAGGTATGTCTGGGGACAGAACCACAGAAAAAAAATTAACCAGATGTACAGCATTTTGAACTGATAAAACGGATAAGAGCAGAATAATTCTAACCGGCTGGTGACGACCAGCCCCCTTTTTGTAATTACAGGAACATTGGATGTCCAGAATGAGATGGAGCGTCCTCGCCTTGATCCTCGGGATGAACTTAATTATTGTCATTGTCAAGGGGAATTAGTAATAAGGAGAACACAGGATGAGGTGTATTTTAGTGTGGCACATAGAGTTATTAAGCTTGCCATTAATATGAGTACTTTTGAGATACAAAACAAATATGGAACTCCCTGTGGGTAAAACAATTAGAGGGTCCACAGGGAAAATCTATCTTACAAAGATGTAAGAAATGGGGAGTACTAGAAACGGCTGGAGCAGGGTAGGCATCCGGGTTAGCAACAGTTAATAGCTTGGACATAGAAGGAGTAAACAAAGGAGTAGAAGAATTACAAGCAAAAATAGAGAAGTTACTAAAACAAGCTACCGGAAATAGCCAGCAATTGACACTGGCAGGGAAACAAACAACAATGCAGTTGTTGGGGGTGGAAGAGATAGGAGCCTCCCATGCAGAAACAATCATTACAATTATTGATCGACTTAATAATGCTTCTTACTAAACCGATAAGGAACTAATATGTGCCATGTAGGGCTCATGGTTATTGTCAAATGCTCAGCATAACACGAGGCAAATAAATAATGGACAGATCCCTGATTGGATTACTAATGAGGATCTGGAACCTTGGATAGACACAAATAAAAGCATATGCAAGGGGCGTAAAATGGGACAAGTACACCGGGCAGGCAATTGTCTGACCCCATGGACTAAGATGATTGGCTTTGTACTGGCCATCCCACAACTCCCAGAAGAGGGACAGCCCCTATACAACGTGATGAATATAGGAGAGATACAAAGGGAAAGTGGGTTAAATATCATGATGTCCCTACCAAGGCACTTTGGGAAAGGGATGAAGATAATAACCAGAAGACTGGAACCTTAAGGGGTTGGTAATGGATGGGTGCCACCACAAGGGAAGGACATGGGTGTGCACACACACCCCCACCGTGGGAGACACATCCGAGTGCGGATTTACAAAAATTACCAATTGCACCCTCGAGGTACACCCAAGGGGGATACACCGGACATGGGTAGCACCAAGGAGCAACGGGACATGTTGTGTCACCACAATTGAACAGAAATATGAATATCAAGATATAACTTGTCCCATTCCCCAACCAAACCTTTGTGTTGGCCTAAAGATACCTACACAGATAGGAAAACCTGGTCATTTGATAATATGGGCTTACTAAAAAAGGTTGGCACTTATGTCATACCAGAGCCCAAGGCAATTCCTAAGTTAGAGGAAGAGGAAGCTTGGAAGAATTTACAGCAGGAAACAAAGGAAATTTTAAAGTATTATCATAAAATAGAAGGCTTAAAGAAACAACAAAAAGACATTAGTACAACATTAGAGGAAACTCACCCACCTCTTCCTATTTTGATAATTGGGGATCAGGATGGTTGGGGACGTTGGGCGCCTCAGTGATACAAGGCATAATGATATTCCTCATGATTGTTATTACAATATATTGTGTATTTTTACTGCTCCAGTGCCTCTGCACCAGAATGAGTAAAGCCGAAATTGGTGCAGTGAAAGAAGACGAGCCTGAGGAGAGGCAGGTAGCGAAGTTAAGTATGGAAAACTCCCCCGCCTCTCCAAGGCAAATGGTGTAAGATGTGATAGGAAGCCCTGAAATTATGAGGGATTAATTGGGCATGGTAATTAAGGACCGGGCCGGCCAACCATAAGACGGAGGTGGCAGAAGGAGGGTGGCAGAAGGAGGGTGATGAATGAGGATTGGTGAGTGATGACATCTCGAATTGGCACGTCACGCACCCAATGTGGGAATGAGGGACAGGCCTGAGCGGGAAGCCTAAACCATTAGTGCAGGGCCTAAGGGGCCCCGAGAATGGCTACACCTAAAGGAAAGACCACCCTAAAGGAAAGCCCACTGTAAAGGAAAGACCACCATACCGCATGGAAGGGGAAAGACGGTCTCCAAATTGATAGGATATATACACATGTATAACCTAAACTGGTAGAAGGCCAGGGAGTGCACGCTCTGGCAGACACCAGGAAGTGGAAATACATGTTGACCTGTTTTGGAGCAATTGTCCAAAAGGTCAAAAGGGGGGACTGAAGTAAGATATTAAAAATTGCATATAACAGGGCAAGACAACCAGGATTCACTTGCAACACCAATGTACGAGGTGGAGGGAATGGGTTAATTCATGCTCTGAGTTGAACAATAGAGGTCTGTATATTGCATGAACCCAGCTAAGTTTTAAACATGATTAAGGGACTTCAAATGCTGAGAGATTAAACTGCAAGAACAACTCATGGAAGATGTGTTCGGTCAAGCGGGGTGACACGTATGCACCTAAGAGTCTGTTTATTGTAATTCACAACAGGGTTCCATTCTTCAAAATATAGTAGAGCTAACTAGAAATAGTTTGCTTTGCAGAGATGACCCGAAGCGAGACAGAAAGTCTGTGTTTTGCCCGCTTTAACCAGGACTGATATCTTAAGAAAACACTTAACAAGCCAAACCATCTGACTATGGGCAAATGGATGATTGTAAAGTAATTAAGATGAGCCCAAGGTCACAAAATGTGATGGGACCAACTGATAACGAAATGTGGGGATTGGGATCGGCAAGCAGATGAACTGTCACGGCTTTATTATTACAATTTAGCTATAACTCTGTATATGCTGATAAGCTTATCCCCGCCTCTAGGGTAGGGCCTTAATTTTTGTATAACTGTGTGGACTTTGAGAGGTTTGTTGGAGTTTGAGTCTTGTGTAGGGACACAAGAAAAATCTCCCCAGGCCTGAATAAACCGTTATAACTTCAATAATTGGGTCGGTCTTTCTTTCAACAAGCCAGTGATGGCGACCTTGTATATCACTTAGTCCGCACTTTGGGGGCTTACTTCAGTCAGTATAATGGGGAGCCCCTATAATGTGAATCAGACTGGGACAGTAAAAAGAGGAGCCCCTATACTGTGAATCCGACTGGGTCAGTACAATGGAGAGCCACTATACTGTGAACCAGACTGGGTCACTACAATGGAGCGTCTCTATATTGTGAATCAGACTGGGTCAGTACAATGGGCAGCCTCTACACTGTGAATCAGACTGGGTCAGTACAATGGGGAGCCTCTATACTGTGAATCAGACAGCGTCAGTACAATGGGGAGCCCCTATACTGTGAATCAGATTGGGGCAGTACAATGGAGAGCTCCAATATTGTGAATCAGGCTGGGCCAGTACAATGGAGAGCTCCTATAATGTCCATTAGATTGGGTCAAGTCAATGGGGAGCCCCTATACTGTAAACCAGACTGGGTCAGTACAATGGGGCCCCCAATACAGTGAATTAGATTGGGCCAGTAGAATGGGGAGCACCTGTACTGTGAATCAGACTGTGTCAGTACAATGGAGAGCACTTGTACTATGAATCAGACCAGTCAGCAAAATGGGGAGCTCGTACACTGTGAAACAGACTGGGTCAGTACAATAGAGAGCCCCTATACTGTGAATCAGACAGGGTCAGATCAATACGGAGCCCCTATACTGTGAATCAGACTGGGTAGGTAAAATGAGGAGCCCCTATACTGTGAATCAGACTGGGTCAGTACAATGGGGAGCCCCTACACTGTGAATCAGATTGGGTCAGTACAATGGGGAGCCCCTATATTGTGAATCAGATTGGGTCAGTACAATGGGGAGCCCCTATACTGTGAATCAGACTGGGTCAGTACAATGGAGAGCCCCTATGCTGTGAATCAGACTGGGTCAGTACAATGGGGAGACCCTATACAGTGAACCAGACTGCGTCAGTACAATGGAGAGCCTCTACACTGTGAATCAAACCAGGTCAGTACAATGGAGAGTCCCTATACTGTGAATCAGACTGGGTCAGTACAATGGGGAGACCCTATACAGTGAATCACACTGGGTCACCACAATGGGGAGCCCCTATACTGTGAATTAGATTGGGCCAGTAGAATGGGGAGCCCCTGTACTGTGACTCAGACTGTGTCAGTACAATGGGGAGCCCCTATACTGTGAATCAGAATGGGTCAGTACAAGGGGTAGCCCCTATACTGTGAATCAGACTCGGTCAGTACAATGGGGAGCCCCTATACTGTGAATCAGACTGGGTCAGTTCAATGGGGAGCCCATATACTGTGAATCAGACTGGGTCAGTACAATGGAGAGACCCTATACTGTGAATCAGATGGGTTCAGTACAATGTGGAGCCCCAATACTGTGAATCAGACTGGGCCAGTAGAATGGAGAGCCCCTATACTGTGAATTAGATGGGTTCAGTTCAATGGGAGCCCCTAAAATGTGAATCAGACTGGGTCAGTACAATGGGGAGCCCCTATACCGTGAATCAGACTGGGTCAGTGCAATGGAGAGCCTCTACACTGTGCACCAGACTGTTTCAGTAAAATGAGGAGCCGCTATACTATGAATCAGGCTGGGTCAGTACAATGGAGAGCCCCTATACTGTGAATCATACTGGGTCAGTACAATGGAGAGCGCCTATAATGTGAATCAGACTGGGTCAGTAGAATAGGGAGCCCCTATACTGTGAATCAGGCTGCGTCAGTACAATGGGGAGCACCTATACTGTGAATCAGACTGGGTCAGTACAATGGGGAGCCCCTATACTGTGAATCAGACTGGGTCAGTACAATTGGGAGCCCCTATACTGTGAATCAGATTGGGTCAGTACAATGGGGAGCTCCTATACTGTGAATCAGACAGGGTCAGTACAATGGGGAGCCCCAATACTGTGATTCAGACTGGATCAGTACAATGGGGAGCTCCTATACTGTGAATCAGACTGGGTCAGTACAATGGGGAGACCCAATACATTGAATCACACTGGGTCACTACAATGGGGAGACCCTGTACTGTGAATCAGACTGTGTCAGTACAATGGAGCGCCCCAATACTGTGAAGCAAACTGTGTCAGTTCAAAAGGAGCCCCGATACAGTGAATCAGAATGGGTCAGTACGAGGGGGAGCCCCTATACTGTGAATCAGACAGGGTCAGTACAATGGGGAGTCCCAATACTGTGGATCAGACTGGGTCAGTACAATGTGGAGCCCCTATACTGTGAATCAGATGGGTTCAGTTCAATGTGGAGCCTCTATACTGTGCACCAGACTGTCAGTAAAATGCGGAGCCCCTATACCATGAATCAGACTGGGTCAACACAAAGACGAGCCCCTATACTGTGAATCAGACTGGGTCAGTACAATGGAGAGCCCCTATACTGTGAATCAGACTGGGTCAGTCCAATGGGGAGCCCCTATACTATGAATCAGACTGGGTCAGTACAATGGGGAGCCCCTTTACTGTGAATCCAAATGGGTCAGTTCAATGGGGAGCCCCTATACTGTGTATTAGGCTGGGTCAGTACAATGGAGAGCCCATGTACTGTGAATCAGGCTGGGTCAGTACAATGGAGAGCCCCTATACTCTGAATCAGGCTGGGTCAGTACAGTGGAGAGCCCCAATACTGTGAATCAGGCTGGGTCAGTACAATGGGGAGCCCCTATACTGTGTATCAGACTGGGTCAGTTGAAAAGGATCCCCTATACTCTGAATCACATTGGGTCAGTACAATGTGGAGCTCCTATACTGTGAATCAGACTGGGTCAGTACAATGGGGAGCCCCTATACTGTGAATCAGACTGGGTCAGTACAATGTGGAGCCCCTATACTGTGAATCAGACTGGGTCAGTACAATGGGGAGCCCTTATACTGTGAAGCAAACTGGGTCAGTTCAAAAGGAGCCGCTATACTGTGAATCAGATTGGGTCAGTACAATGTGGAGCTCCTATACTGTGAATCAGACTGGGTCAGTACAATGGGGAGCCCCTATACTGTGAATCAGACTGGGTCAGTACAATGGGGAGCCCCAATACTGTGAATCAGACTGGGTCAGTACAATGTGGAGCCCCTATATTATGAATCAGACTGGGTCAGTACAATGGGGCGCCCCTATACTGTGAATCAGACTGGGTCAGTGCAATGGGGAGCACCTAAACTGTGAATCAGACAGGGTCAGTACAATGGGGAGCCCATCTACTGTGAATCAGACTGGGTCAGTACAATGGGGAGCCCCTATACTGTGAATCAGACTGGGTCAGTACAATGGGGAGCCCCTATACTGTGAATCAGACTGGATCAGTACAATGGGGAGCCGCAATACTGTGAATCAGACTGGGTCAGTACAATGGAGAGCCCCTACAATGTGAATCAGACTTGGTCAGTTCAAAAGGAGCACCTATACTGTGAATCAGACTGGGTCAGTACAATGGGCAGCACCGATACTGTGAATCAGACTGGGTCAGTACAATGGGGAGCCCCTATAATGTGAATCAGACTGGGTCAGTACAATGGGGAGCCCCTATACTGTGAATCAGGCTGGGTCAGTACAATGGGGAGCCCCTGTACTGTGAATCAGACTGGGTCAGTACAATGGGGAGCCCCTATACTGTGAATCAGGCTGGGTCAGTACAGTGGAGAGCCCCGATACTGTCAATCAGGCTGGGTCAGTACAATGGGGAGCCCCTATACTGTGAATCAGACTGGGTCAGTACAATGGGGAGCCACTATACTGTGAATCAGACTGGGTCAGTACAATTGGGAGCCCCTATACTGTGAATCAGATTGGTTCAGTACAATGGGGAGCTCCTATACTGTGAATCAGACAGGGTCAGTGCAATGGGGAGCCCCAATACTGTGATTCAGACTGGATCAGTACAATGGGGAGCTCGTATACTGTGAATCAGACAGGGTCAGTACAATGGGGAGCCCCAATACTGTGAATCAGACTGGGTCAGTACAATGTGGAGCCCCTATACAGTGAATCAGACTGGCTCAGTACAATGGAGAGCCCCTATACTGTGAATCAGACTGGGTCAGTTCAATGTGGAGCCCCTATACTGTGAATCAGACTGGGTCAGTACAATGGAGAGCACCTATACTGTGAATCAGATGGGTTAAGTTCAATGGGGAGCCCCTATAATGTGAATCAGACTTGGTCAATGCAATGGAGAGCCTCTATGCTGTGCACCAGACTGTCAGTTCAATGAGGAGCCCGATACTGTGAATCAGACTGGGTCAGTACAATGGAGAGCTTCTATAGTGTGAATCAGACTGGGTCAGTACAATGAGGAGCCCCTATACTGTGAATCAGACTGTGTCGGTACAATGGGGATCCCCTTTTCTGTGAATCCAAATGGGTCAGTTCAATGGAGAGCACCTGTACTGTGTATCAGACTGAGTCAGTACAATGGGGAGCCCCTATACTGTGAATCAGGCTGGGTCAGTACAATGGAGAGCCCCTTTTCTGTGAATCAGACTGGGTCAGTACAATGGAGAACTTCTATAGTGTGAATCAGACTAGGTCAGTACAATGGGGAGCCCCTATACTGTGAATCAGACTGGGTCAGTACAATGTGGAAAGCCTATACTGTGAATGTGAATGAGTCAGTACAATGGGGAGCCCCTATACTGTGAATCAGACTGGGTCGGTACAATGGAGAGCCCCTATACTGTGAATCAGGCTGGGTCAGTATAATGGGGAACCCCTATATTGTGAATCAGACTGGGTCAGTACAATGGGGAGCCCCTATACTGTGAATCAGACTGGGTCAGTACAATGGGGAGCCCCTATACTGTGAATCAGACTGGGTCAGTACAATGGGGAGCCCCTATACTGTGAATCAGACTAGGTCAGTACAATGGGGAGCCCCTATACTGTGAATCAGACTGGGTCAGTACAATGGGGAGCCCCTATACTGTGAATCAGACTGGGTCAGTACAATGGGGAGCCCCTATACTGTGAATCAGACTGGGTCTTCACAATGGGGAGCCCCTATACTGTGAGTCAGACTGGGTCAGTACAATGGAGAGCCCCTATACTGTGAATCAGACTGGGTCAGTAAAATTGGATACCCTATGTAATGTATGTACCTTTAAGGGGCAAACTACTTTTTACAGCTCCTGTATACGGTAGTACCGGCAGTGACCACAACTGTATATAAACCCTGAGTAGTGATCTGTATCGTTAGTTCTAGAGTAACCCTCATTCAGTAAACACCTGTTAAATCGTTCCCTGCAGTCTGTTGTCTGATTATTGAAGGACACAACATTAAGACACACAAGTCTAACAGTGGCAAAGAGCAAGTTCGAACCTACTTGCAACTCTGCATCACCTCCCAGGGATTCGCTCCTGGTGAACAGTGGAAGAAGGTCGAGTCCAGAAGCACGGACGTCGACCACGGGCAACCGCCCAGTCATCCAGCGGAGATTTGAGCATTGCAGGGGAGGCTGTCGAGAGCCAGGCTTGGCTTTCCAGTCACGTTGGTCCAGCAAAACAGGCTGGAGCCCGACCGAGCGGCACAGAAAAAGGCCGAGCAGCGTCGATGGGGGAGAGAGAGAGGGCAGAGCGCACAGGGCGCAGCCGCTGTTCAGGACCGAGCGGCATCAACGGGGGATATTAGCGAGAGACAGCAGAGCACAGCCAGTGTTCAAGGGCTGAGCAGTGTCAACGGGGAAGAGAGGCGTGCAGGAAAATGCGAGGCGCTGCCATTTGCCGCGAGGACCGCCGAGAGCGGCGTTGGCAACAGCACGGGAGACAACATTTTAAGCCGCAGCGGGGATGAAAGGAAAGCACGGGAGATGTCATTTTAAGCCAGTCTAACCACACCCAAAAATGCCGAAGAGTGGCAGTATCACAGCGTTCGACAATGAAGTCGAAGATTGGACGACATATGTCGAACGCATAGAAATATCCTGCAAGGCGAATGAAGTGCCAGATGACAAGAAAGCGCTGGTATTGTTGAATTCAATGGGTGCAAAAACGTATGGCTTACTACGAAACCTAGTAACCCCAGAGAAGCCAGTAGAAAAGGATTTTGAAAACATAGTGTCAATCCTGCAGGACCACTTAAACCCGACACCGCTGCTGATAGCAGAAAGATTTAAGTTTCACAAAAGGAACCAGCATAAAGATGAAAGTAATGCTGAGTGTTTAACGGAACTGCGCAAGCTATCAAAACACTGCCAGTTTGGAACGGGACTAGCAGATACTTTAAGAGACAAGTTTGTGTGTGGGCTTCAAAGTAAAGGAACCCAGAAACGGCTTCTATCAGAAAAGGATCTTACGCTGGACAAGGCTTTCAGCATTGCAGTACCACATGAAGCAGCAGCACGGGGCGCTGCAGTGATACAACAGAGACCGCATGAATATGGCACAAATGAAATGTCATACGGAACAGTGAAGTGCTATCGCTGCGGCAGAACAACACACGACCATAATGATTGCTGGTTCAAGGACAAATTGTGCAGACAGTGTGGAAAAGTAGGACACATAGCAAGAGTCTGCAGGTCGGGAAAGAAAACCAGCAGCAAGAAATCTCCACAGGAGAAGTACAAGAAGGTACATAAGGTGACGGAGAGTAGTTCAGATGAACAGAAGAGTGATACAGACTCCGGAAGCAAAGAGCTGGGTTGTCTGAAACTACATAATGTGATCAAAACGGAGGATCACCAAACTATCTGGGTAACGTTCAAGATAGCAGGAGTCCAAGTGAAAATGGAATTGGACACAGGATCAGCCCTAACAGTCATAAACCAAAGGGACTACAAGCGGCTATTCTCACATATACCCTTGAGAGATACAAAGATTGTCTTGAAGACATACACGGGGCAAAAAGTCTACCCCAAAGGAAAAATAAGGGTGAACGTTATATATAACGGCAAGGAAACACCAAAAATGGACCTATATGTATTGCCAGATGGAGGACCACCACTACTAGGACGTGAATGGATCCGGAAGATACAGCTAGATTGGCATTCCATACAGGCACTGACTGTGGCTGACAAAAAGGATGACGACGTCACACCTGGGTGACTGTCAAAGATCCTAACTGATGTGAAAGAAGTGTTCCAGCAAGGACTCGGAACACTAAAAGGCATGACAGCAATGATTAAAATTGAAGAAAGCGCAAGCCCAAAATTTTTTAAGGCCAGACCGGTACCTTATGTGTTCCGCCCAGCCGTCGAAGCAGAGCTGGAGAGTCTGGAACATTCAGGTGTACTGTCCAAGGTAGACTGGAGCGAGTGGGCTACACCCATCGTCCCTGTGATGAAAAAGTCGTTGAGCAGCACGCCTGGGGAACCAAGGAAGGTTCGCATCTGTGGGGACTTTAAGGTAACAGTGAACCCGATCCTTCACACCGTACAATATCCACTTCCGCGGATTGAAGATATTTTCGCCTCGCTATCTGGAGGGAAACGCTTCACTAAGATTGATCTGGCCCAGGCGTATCTGCAAATGGAGGTCGCAGAAGCATCAAAAAAATACCTCTCAATCAACACCCATAAAGGTCTCTACCAATACAACCGGCTGGTATTCGGGGTAGCATCAGCTCCGGCTATTTGGCAGAGGGCAATGGAACAAGTCCTGCAAGGGATCCCAGGGACCCAGTGTTATTTGGACGACATCCTGGTCACGGCCGAAAATGACAGTGATCACCTTGCCAACCTGGAGCAGGTGCTCACTAGATTGCAGGAATATGGGCTCCGAGCTAACCACCCCAAATGTGAGTTTTTTAGAAAACAGATCTCGTATTGTGGCCACGTTATCGATAAAGAGGGGTTACATAAGTCCCCAGAGAAGATTGAGGCAGTAGTCAAGGCTCCAGCACTGGAAAATGTGTCACAACTGAGGTCGTTCCTCAGGCTGGTAAACTACTACCATAAGTTCTTGCCAAATTTGTCTACAATACTACACCCACTGAACACCCTACTGCAAACTGGGGTGCCATGGAAGTGGAGTGACGAATGTTGATGAGCTTTCCAGAAGAGCAAAACACTAATCACATTGAAAGAGGTATTGGCCCATTACAACACGGCATTACCAATTCGGTTGGCATGTGATGCGTCACCCTACGGCATTGGAGCGGTGCTGTCACACAAATTCTCGGACGGCTCAGAGAGGCCAATAGCCTTTGCGTCACGATCACTAACCTCAGCCAAGCATAACTACGCCCAGATTGACAGGGAGGCCCTCAGCCTAGTGTGGGGAGTAAAAAAGTTCAATCACTATCTGCACGGACAGAAGTTCACCTTGCTGACTGACCACCAACCATTTGTCTCCATCTTTAATCCAAAGAAGGGCGTTCCGGTGATGACTGCGCAACGGCTACAAAGATGGTCCCTTTTTCTAGGGGCGCGCCAATATGAAATTGAGTATAAGGGCACGAAACAGCATGGAAACGCTGATGGACTATCACGCCTGCCACTGCCTACTGCGGAGGAAGCACCAGCAGTGGATCCTGTCGAAATATTTCATTCGACTACAATTGAATGCTTGCCAGTAACTAACGCTGGTATAGAGAAGGAGACCCGAAATGACCTGACACTGTCTCAGGTATGTGATTTGACAGTGAAGGGATGGCCAGCACATGGCGACTCACTGTTGCCAGCATTCTCATCCAGAAGAGAACAGCTGTCAGTATGCCAGGGGACCTTGATGTGTGGATCCCGAGTGGTAATTCCACCCAAATTAAGGGAGGGAGTGCTCAATGAGCTTCACGAAGGTCATCTGGGAGGGGTGAAAATGAAAAGCCTTGCTAGGGCTTATGTGCGGTGGCCGGGGATCAATCAGCAAATCGAGGACCTGACAAAGAGCTGCTCAGGATGCCAGAAGGTCAAAAATGCACCACCACATGCCCCTCTACACCCATGGGAGTGGCCCTCATCTCCATGGCAACGGGTGCATATTGATTTTGCTGGTCCATTCATGGACTCAATGTTTTTAATAGCCGTGGATGCGCACTCGAAATGGCCTGAGGTGATCAAAATGTCCTCCACCACCACGGAGAAAACTATTACAGTCCTACGGACCATTTTTGCCAGGAACAGCTTGCCAGAGCAGATTTGCTCTGATAACGGACCACAGTTTGTGTCCGAAGAGTTTCGAAGGTTTATGAAAAGGAATGGGGTAAGGCATTACACATCGCCCCGTATCATCCAGCCACAAATGGATTGGCTGAGAGGCTCGTACAAACCTTTAAAAAAGCAGTAAGAGCCATGTGCGATGACGACATTCCACTGCAGCATAAGGTGGACAATTTCCTGTTAGCCTACAGAAATGCGACACATGCAGTCACCAACCAGGCCCTGGCCATGATGTTCTTTAACCGAAGGTTGAGATCTCGTCTGGATTTGCTCAGACCAAATGTACGAAGAGATGTTATGGGGGGTTTCTCTTGCTTGCTCTGGTCTCCTGCCAGGCTTCTTGCAATAATTACCCGTGAGTGGTTCGACCCACTCGCCCCTACGGTTCTAGACCTTGGACTTAGTTGCAGGGAGCTGTAGTGCAGAAAAACTCAATAGACCAGGTCGAATAGCATGAAATGGATGCCTTTATTGAACAGTTTGCAGCATTATAAAATACATGTCATATGCACAGATTAAAGCAACTACAAGCATGCACACATCTATAAACTTAACTCTATAGAAATGGGGAACACACGGCACATCGTGAAAGGGGTAACACATTACAATTACCCTTAATCCCCTCCCCTAAACCCAACTAAGTTTCGATTTGAGGGACTCGGGATCATGCTCACCACTTTAAGAATTGCGAAAAAGGCTTTGCAGCCTTTCGATACAGCTTTCCGTCGTCACGTGTGTTTGGAAGCTTCTGGCGCAGCTTGTTTTCCTCTTGGTTCTCCTGCGATGAGCGCTCACCGATGTGATGTTGAAGAACTGGAGTACCGGGCCCTGAGTGTCTTCTTCTCCGGCCAGGGTCGTCGATGATCTCCCGATGGTCTTCGCCGGGGCGGGACGCTGGTTCCGAAATGACTCTTTATGCAGTCAGAATTGTCCTTCTGATTTCTCCAACGGTGGAGCAGAACTGGAGTACCTGGGCCCTGAGTGTCTTCTTCTCCGGCCTGGGTCGTCGATGATCTCCCGACAAAAGTACCCGGGCCTCCCTCGTCATCTTCCCGTCATGGCCGAGCCTTGCCTGGCCGAGCTGGCTTCCAAGCCGAATTCTTCTCGTCGTCTTCTCGTCGTGGCCGGGCCTTGCCTGGCCGAACGCCGAACACGTTCTGAACCGAAGAAGGAGAGCCAGCCCAAGAAGTACCGATGGACCCAAGTAGAGTCGTAGAAGCTTGTGCAAGTAGAAGAAGTGTCGATGGACTTTACTCAATCCACAGTTATACCCTTTTGGAACATTCTTATCTCCCGCCAAATCATAGTCCTGTCTTTGTAATAATTTTGGCGGGCAGAACTCTTTGCAGGGGTGTTTTGTCTTCATAACGGGAGTCGGTGATAGCTTAACTGGCCTTCCTGGGCTGATAATGTCTTTGCTTTGTTACCGTAACTTGGTTTGTATATTGATCGGTCTGGAGATTGCCCTGGATGGCTGTTAAACGGCTTCTCTTTGTACAGTGTAATTGTCCGCCCATTTCTTGATGGGTCTCATCCTGCGATCCAAATCTGTCCTGTACTTATAATCTAATCAATATGTATGCTCAGTTCCATGAGTTTTGGCTTCCCGAAACTGGTTTCCGCGGCTTTTAATGTCCTCAATCCACAAGCCTGTCTGGCTTGCAGTAACAGAAATTCAAATGGTCCCAGAAGCTGGTCACGAGGTCTGGCGGCCATTTTGTGTGCCCTTTTATCAAAGGTTTCTCTGTATAAGCTTCTTTTGGTCAATAAAGCTGTTTTATTAACCCTACTTTCCTACGTGATTATTTAATGAAAATTTCGCGAATCTTACAGTCCCTCCTGTGATACTGATAGCTTGCTTAAAGTATCAATAACCTTTGGTGAGCAAATTTTCCCTAATTCCCCACATCCAAACATTCCTGGTAATTAACTATCTATGACCCCCACGACACATGCAGTTCCCATTTCAGAAAAATACATTGTGTACAGTTGGACAACCATAGGTAGTACTACCTCAAACTATAACACATTCATCTTTCAGATGTGAAGGGGCCAATACCCCTTACACCACCTGCATACACATTTTGTTAATCAAAAATAGAACACCGATCAACGGTTATAACACAACAGTAATTCATACACTCAAATCATATAGTAACCAAAACCAAGAGTGGAGGGACGCTTTATCCTTTAATACTTGGCAGCCTAAGCGGGGGTTTCTTCACCCACTCGTACATAGCGTTCTCTCCATTCTCCTGTGTTCTCGTGCCTCTGGAGGCGTTTGCCTCTCTTGCAATGCACGAACAGTAAATATATTACAATCAAAACCTGACACACTACTAGGATGTGGGATGCTATTCTAATCCAGGGCGGGATCTCTATATTAGTGAACAGGTCCCACCATGGTGGGGTGACTATGTCTAATATGTCTTTCCCTATCTCCAATGTCTACTGCTCTAGTGTGTAAAAATGCTTCTGTGAGACTATTACGGCTTTTAAAATCTTGATGAGGTGTTCGGGGAGAGGGGGAATGACATAAGCAAAATGCGCAACGAATCGCTGAAAATCCGTGAAATTCTCTTTTACAGTGAGGTGAACAGTGGAAGGTACAGGAATGGGGACTTCGTTGTTGTGCCACTTGAACTTCAGCCCTGGGTTTGAAACAGAAACTGCTGTCACTGACCGGACACCACCCATGCTGTCCGTGGTGGTAGTGAGGCGCTGCAGTGGTAACACAGTATGTTCCACCTCCAATATATGCCACCTGCGGGGGCACATGGTCTTTTGCCATTGCCTCCATGGTGCAATTTACCGGCTTCGCGCTAGCGGCTCTGAACCCGCACTGTGGTTTTAAAAAGGCATTCAAGTGCTGGGGACACAGGATGATGTGTGCTCCCCGGCTTCGACACCCCGAGAGGTCGGTGCCTGTCATCGTATGCTCCCATCTGATGACATAAGGCGGGACCACTGCGTAACGAATGTGCGCACCCCCCTGAATGACTCCAATGTTCTCCATCCTGTATACCGGGGCGGGTTTTGCTGTGGGACCCAACACCGGCATCCTCACCACTATTCCCATGATAGTGTGATTCGAGCGTCCACAGTCCACTGGGACTGGGTACGCCTCTGCAGCTAGTCTGAGCTGGCATGGACTTAATGTGTTCTCAAAAGAGTGGAGCGCTTGCAAGTGCTTATTGCTGATCCAGGACGGGACCAAACCTTGTTTTAAATCCTCCAGATTACTGCGGCCCTCGCCCAGTAACCACGCCCCGTATAGCACACAAGCCTCATTCTGTGCAGCCTGATCGGACGCATTCCGATCCTCCCTAATGAGTGCATTTACCGTTCTAGCGTGTTTCTCCAGCTCAGCGATTATTTCTTTAAGTGTAGTGTCATGGCCTGGTCCTCGTGTAGCTCAGAACCCACTACCTTATTTTTGTTTGTCAGTATGTTCCTTAACTGGGCCTTTAGACCATTAATCTGTGTCTGCAGCTCCACGTTGTTTAGAGCGTTGACAACAGGCGTCCCGGTATTAAAAGCAGTGAAGATGTCATTTACAGTACCCCTTCTTTGCCTCCCTACCCAATCCAAAACTTCCTGTGGTGTGGTGTACAATTCGGCTTTGTCGATGTCGGCAAAGTCAAACACATAAAATTGTCTGAACATCCTGGTTAGCAGGACCTGGTACAATTGCTCCATTTCCTTGGGACACCACTCCGGCAATCGTACCTCAGTGAGGTTTAAAATCACTGAGGCCACCGCGTAGTGTACCCCTTGGTACAGCATCTGACCAGTGGGTACCAATACTAAACCGTTTCCGGGTCCCTTTGTGGTGGTGGGGCACCCTTCCTTCTGGGCTAGTGCTACCGGAATCATGGGCAGGGGCTTGCGTGGGCGGGTGATGAGTTCAGTGGCGTTTACCAGAATCGGGGAGAATGGGACTCCGCACGCCCGGGTGCTGACGTCCCACCTCATCCCTTTCCCTTCATCCTGCCACTGCCTCTGGAAAAAGATGGATATGCCTTTGGGGCAAACGTACTTCAAACCCCACATGCAGACATATATCCCTTCATCTGGTTCCCACCACTTGTCCCAACACACATGTAATTGTCCGTGAGTCCCCGTAATTGTCCAATGGGTATTGTTACCCAGTCGCTCCCACTCGATTGTAGAGTTCTTCATATTCTTTCCCAGCTTTCGAAGCCACCACCATCTACTTAGTGGTACGTTCCCATTACACACCAAACAGATCCTCTTTCCCACGGTAACACTGACTCTGGGTGCAATGATCCTCACCCGAGGGCACCGTAATGAAGTCTCTTGGTAGGCAAACCCGGATTTGCTGGAGTATTCTGTAGAATTCGACCCCAGCCATCCTGGCCATCTCCCTTGGTGGAAGTAGGTGGTGGTTTCCTCAACCTCTCGCTTCCCCGTCCCATCCGTTGCGATGGGGGCTGTGTCCCCGGAGCATCCGAACACGACGACGTCCTTGGTGCGGCCTCGGTAGGCCAGCCCGCACCCGATCGGCGCGAGCACCACGAGAATCCTCTCCATTGTATTCCTGGTTTCTGTAACCGATAAGATGATGTAGCCAGGCTCCCAATAGGCGCTGGCCTAATTAAATGGACGCTCGGGTCCCTTGACCCCGCTTCCAAACAAACACACATACTGGGCAGACTTCAAAAAAACTACCTTTTAAAACATCCCCATCATCTTAAACTTTACATGCCTTAAACTAACATTAAAATTACTTAACTTAACTTATCATTACCTAAACTTAACATCCCTAAACTTATGTACAGCGTCGCCCTCCTTCGGGCGGCCTACCTAATTCCTGTGAGGGCTGCAGCGTGCCGCTCCCTGTGGCGGGGCTGCACTGACCTTCGGCTTTGATCCCCCGCAGCCTGTCGCTGCTGAACGGGAATCGTGTCTTTCCTGGGCTACCCTGGATCGATGTTGGGGGAAGTAAGGAGCATCTGGCCAAAACTTTCTGGGCTGAGGCGTCCGAGCCGACCTACGAGGGGGCACCTTGGGCAAGGCTCCCAGGGCTAACGGACCGGGGATCGGGACCTCCACCGTCGCAGCCTGTGGTCCCACCACAGCTGCCGGCTTCGGCTCCCTTCCCTCAGGCTCCGCCCCCCCGGGGCTGGGATCCGTGGCATCCGACGTCACCCCACCTGTTCCCACAGGTGGTGAGTCTCCGCCCCCAATCCCTACCTCCCCTATGCTCGAGTCGGGGGCGGGACCTTCGTCCTCCGACTCCTCCGTGATCGGTTCAGGGGTGGGGTCGAGCTGTTCGGGCTCTCCCTCGTCCGAATCCCAAACTAACGGGGAGACCTCCCACTCTGATGGGATGACTCCTCCCCTCACGCAGGCTACAGTTCCAGCCTGTGTGGTCTGTGACCCTGTCTCAGGTTGAGGATTTCTGTCCTCAGACCTGGCCCCTGTTGTTGGCCATTGTGCACCCGGCTTAAACAGTTTACACTGATTAATGTGAAACCATTTAGTACGTCGGGGCACCTTCAATGCGTACACCATGGGGCTGGCCTTGTCTACAATGCTGTAGGGCCCCATGTACAGTGGTTCTAGACTCCCTACTCAGGCATAGTTCCTAACCATGACCTGGTCTCCGACTTCCCACTCTTGCTTCTTACGGGGTTCCAGCAACAGTCGATTGCCCTGATGCTGTCTCCCCATGTTCTCAGCCGCTTGCCCATAAACCTGTTTCAGGCGCTCCAAAAGGGTTTGGACGAACTTGTCCCAATTCACCTCTTGGAGCTGGCCCTCAGTGAGCACCGGGGCTAGTACATGGGTGGGTGTTCGCATGATCCTCCCAGTCATTAACTCGTGCGGGGAATACCCCGTACTTTTGGACTGGCTGGCCCGGATCCCCATGAGGACTAGAGGCAGGATCTCCGCCCACTTCTGGGGTGAGCCCATTGCCTCTTTCCTCAGCTTTTCCTTGAGGGTCCGGTTCATGCGTTCAACAATCCCGGATGACTGGGGATTGTGCGCTACGTGCCACTTCCCTTCAATGCCCAAGAGCATGAGGGTGTTCTGCATCACTTGGCCGGTGAAATGACTCCCTCGGTCGGACTCAACAAACCGGGGGAGCCCCCACCGTGAGAACACTTCCCGGACCAAGATCTTAGCAGTACCCAGCGCCGTAGCTGTTCTACACGGGAAGGCTTCTCCCCACTTGGTAAACACATCCACCAGGACAAGGCAGTACTTATAGCCTCCCTGGGCGGTGGGCAGGGGCCCTATGTAGTTGACCTGTATCGACTGCCATGGTCCCTCTACCCTCCTGATGTGCCCCATGGGCACCTTCCTTTTCTGGGGGTCTGGGTTGTTTGCAGCGCACACAAGACAGCTTGCACAGAACTCGCGGACATCGTCTCGGAGTCCCGGCCACCATCCCGCCTGCTCTACCCGTTGCCAGGTAACCTCAGGTCCGGGGTGTCCTGCCCCTGGACCCTCATGGGCCAGCTGAAGGAATTCCCTCTGGTGCTGCTGCGGCACAACCCACTGTTCCTCCCAGAACAACATGCCTTCCTTGACGGAGAGGGCTGCCGTACTGTACGGACCCTCTACCTGCTTGCCCTCAGCGATAGCATTGAGGACTGTTTTCAGGGCGGGATCCAGGGTTTGGATGGTCTTTAGGTCTAGGGGCGGTGTCACCCCTGTGTTCCCTGGAGTCCCCTCCCTGCCTCGGATCGCTGCCACGGGTCCGGGTCCATAGGGGTCCCAGAAAATGCCGTTGCGGGCACCCTCCCTGGCTAGCGCATCCGCCTGCTGGTTACCCTGACTGCGGGGTTCTGTGGTGGAATGAGCCTTCACCTTGTGGATGAACACCTCCCCTTCCTCCCCCACTGCTGCCAGGATCTTTTCCAGCAAGGGCTTAACTGTTAAAGGTCGTCCGTCCGCGGAGGTATATCCGCGACGGGACCAGATGGCAAGGTATTCGGTACACGAATTGCACGTGAACATGCTGTCCGAGCAAATCGTGTATGGGGTTGGGAAGATCTCGGGGTGGGTAACCACATACGCCACCGCGGACAGTTCAGCCTGCTGTGCGCTCATAGTGCTGGGGAGCCTAATCGCCAGGGCAATGTTTGCCGCGGGGTCATAAACTCCACACCCTGTGAGTCGTTCGCCAGCAGATACCGTGCTGGAACCGTCTACGTAGATCTCATGGCCTGTGGGGTGTATCCCGGCCCGTAAACCTATGGTGGCCTCCCATACCCCTTCGACGGAACACTGATGGGCTGTTCCGGGATATACCATGTTGGCCGCGAGCTTCGGCTCACAAAGACCTCTAACCTTGAGATCCATCTGTGAAAGGAGGAGGGTCCAGCGCGCAATCCGAGCGCTGCTTACGGTCCCATCCTTAATCCTTCCATCCAGAAGCATCTTTGTGGGTGTGTGGTGGGTGAGGAGAGTGATGGGAGAGGTTCCTGTGAAGATCGCTGATCTGTTCACAGCCCAATGCGTGGCCAGGAGATGCCGTTCGCAATTGGAAAAACTCCTCTCCACATCCGTAAGCACCCTGGAGGAGTAGACCACCAGCCTCAGCTTGCCGTGTCGCTCCTGGAGCAGCACGGCACTCAGGCTGTCTCCACTGGCGGCTACTTCCAGGAAAAACTCCACCCCCCTGTCTATGGCCCCTAGGGCTGGCGCGGTCTGCAGGTCCCTTTTCAACTTCTTGAATGCTGCCTGACAACCCTCGTCCCAAGACCACTCGACTCCCTTGTGTAAGAGTCGGAGTAGCGGGGCTGCTGTGGCTGCATAGTCCTCGATGAAGTCTCTGCAGTACCCGATCAGTCCCAAAAAGAACCTCACACCCGTTACTATGTTAGGAATCGGCAAATCCTGCACCGATTCCCTCCTAGCCTTATCTACGGCTCTTTCCCCAGCGCGGATGGTCAGACCCAGGAATTTCACCTCCTGCTGGCCGATCCGTGCTTTCTTTGGGTTTACTTTAAAACCCTTCCTTTCCAGTAGCTCCAATAATTCGGCTAATAGTGGGCCGTGCTCCTCCCTTGAATCCGTGAACAGGAGCAAGTCGTCCACATACTGCACTATCTGATTGGGCTGGCTAAATTCCTTTAAACTTCCTGCCATGCACTGATGGAAAATGCTGGGGCTGTTGTGGAAACCCTGTGGCAAGCAGTTCCAAGTGTACTGTTGCCCTTTAAAAGTAAAGGCAAACTTGTACTGATCCTCCCGCCGCAACGGAATGGACCAAAAACCGTTCGAGATATCCAGCACCGTGAACGTGGTCGCGGATGCTGGAATACTCCCTATTAGGTCGGCAACTGCTGCTACCGTGGGCGCGCAGGCTGGGATGTTACTGTTGAGGACTCTGTAGTCCACCGTGGCCCTCCATGAATTGTCCGGCTTCCTTACCGGCCATAATGGGGAGTTCACGTGAGTGGCTATCGGCCTGAACATGCCCTGCTGCACCAATGAAGATATTGCTATCTCCATGTCGGGTTCTGCTTCCTTGGGGAAGTTATACTGCTTTTGGGGTCGGATCATGGGGTCCCCGTCTACGCTGACCTCAAACCCGGTGACCGTCCCACAGTCATGCTTGTGGGTGGCAAATGCGGTCAGATTGTCCAACACAAACGCTTGCAAGTCCGTTGGGACATCCGCGACCATAAGCTCGAGGTCGTAACCTCCTGACGGCTTCATGGTGCACAGGGTCCCCTTTCCTCCCTTCTCTGGGATCACGACTACCTTGCCTAACCCATTCTCGGCTCCCCAGAGACAGTGATTTCTAAGGTCCACGAGGATCCCGTGTTCCACCAAGAAATCAGACCCGAGGATGCCTTTACCACCCCCCTCATTCCACTTCATCAGGATACACGTCCATGTGGTGTGGAGTGCTCCCAAATGAATGGAGAGCAGGATGGAGAACGCGCCAGCCTGTTCTTTGCCTGTGAAACCCGCTAATGAGAATGGAGCCTGGGTAGATAGAGGTGAGGCAAAAGGTTTAGCTGTGTGGATCATGGTACATGATGCCCCCGTATCCAACAGGTAACTACCCTTTTCCTTCTCTACCTCCATCTCCACAAGGGGTCTTCTCCACGCGTCATATCGGAGTGGACACAGGTAGACTGGCTGCGCGGGCTTTAGTCATTGGGGTGCTGCGGTTGGGGCTGGGGGAGCAACAGGTCCGTTGGCGACTGCCACCTTCGAGGTCATTAGAGACCGTATTGCCTCTAAAACTGACTCGATCGCAGCGGGATGGATCGACACATCGGCTCCTTTCTCCAGGATGGGCGTTTGGGCTGGGGCTGAGGGAGCTTTTCCCTTTAAATCCTTCCAGGGATTTTTACAGTCCCGGCGCCAGTGACCTTCCTTCCCACACCCGTAACAACTATTCTTGGCTTGGGGAGGGCGATTCCCCTCCTGATGCCACTCCTTTTTAACAGGAGCTGCAGGCCTCACCTCATGCACCTTTCCCTTCGGGGGAGGCACTCCCTTACTCCTGCTGTTCCTGTAACCTATCGTGAGCTGATCAAGTACTATCTCCTCCGTGGAGCGGGGGTTATTGGGGTCAAACCATGTTTTGGCCTGCTCCCTCACCTGTGGCAAGCAATTGGTGACCAGGCACCGGAGCCAATGAGCCCTTTGACCAGCGTCCAGCCCGTCCCGGGCCGGCCCGCGCGGGCAGCTGCGCCGATACACTGGCCACAACCTTCCGGCGAAAACCCGTGGGGACTCTCCCTCTAGCTGTACCGTCCTACCCAATCGGAGGAACGGACTTCCGTCATCTTCTCCCATAACCTCCAGGACCTTGTCCCGTAAAACCTCATACTCCCTGTGCCCTCTCTTGCTCTTGTCAGAGAGACACTGGAGGATCGAGCTGTCCAGGGAGAACAGCAGCATTCTGGACTGCTCTACCCCGTCGCAGTCATTAACTGCTGCGGTCTGCTCCACGTCCCTAAAATGGACGGAGGGATCTCCTGACTCGGAGAATTTTGGGATGTGGCTTATCATGGCCCTTAGCTGTTGTGCGCTGTGGGGCATTATGATCCAATTCATGAGGGGTCCGTCATCGCCATTCGCTTCCCCGGGGCAGGACGCTGGTTCCGAAATGACTCTTTATGCAGTCAGAATTGTCCTTCTGATTTCTCCAACGGTGGAGCAGAACTGGAGTACCTGGGCCTTGAGTGTCTTCTTCTCCGGCCTGGGTCATCGATGATCTCCCGACAAAAGTACCCGGGCCTCCCTCGTCGTCTTCCCGTCGTGGCCGGGCCTTGCCTGGCCGAGCTGGCTTCTAAGCCGAATTCTTCTCGTCGTCTTCTCGTCGTGGCCGGGCCTTGCCTGGCCGAACACCGAACACGTTCCGAACCGAAGAAGAAGAGCCAGACCAAGAAGTACCGATGGACCCAAGTAGAGCCGTAGAAGCTTGTGCAAGTAGAAGAAGTGTCGATGGACTTTACTCAATCCACAGTTATACCCTTTTGGAACATTCTTATCTCCCGCCAAATCATAGTCCTGTCTTTGTAATAATTTTGTTGGGCAGAACTCTCTGCAGGGGTGTTTTGTCTTCATAACGGGAGTCAGTGATAGCTTAACTGGCCTTCCTGGGCCGATAATGTCTTTGCTTTGTTACCGTAACTTGGTTTGTATATTGATCGGTCTGGAGATTGCCCTGGATGGCTGTTAAACGGCTTCTCTTTGTACAGTGTAATTGTCCGCCCATTTCTTGATGGGTCTCATCCTGCGATCCAAATCTGTCCTGTACTTATAATCTAATCAATATGTATGCTCAGTTCCATGAGTTTCGGCTTCCCGAAACTGGTTTCCGCGGGCTTTTAATGTCCTCAATCCACAAGCCTGTCTGGCTTGCAGTAACAGAAATTCAAATGGTCCCAGAAGCTGGTCACGAGGTCTGGCGGCCATTTTGTGTGCCCTTTTATCAAAGGTTTCTCTGTATAAGCTTCTTTTGGTCAATAAAGCTGTTTTATTAACCCTACATTCCTACGTGATTATTTAATGAAAATTTCGCGAATCTTACAATGTTGAGAGTAAGCAATTCCAGCACATCAATGAGAAGCCGACAAGGAGCTTCAATGTAGGGCAACCAGTCTTGGCCCGCGACTACCGAACAGAAAAATGGCAGCCAGGAACGATATGCACACGGCAGGGCCCACTAATGTACACAGTGGACGTTGGGGAAAGCATTGTGAGATGCCATTCTGACCAGATCCTAGAGTCACAGGAACAAGTCAACCCCATGCCTCGCCCATATGTACCTGGTGATGAACCCGACGTACAGGTAGCATCTACCCCAGAAACAGTAGCATCGGAAGCTGATGAACCAATCGACAACAGGGGGCCAGAATCGCCTCCGCACCAAGTGCAAGACACTCGGGAAAGGCGCTATCCAGAAAGGACCAGGAAGCCTCCCCAAAGACTGAATTTATAAATAGACTATTTTCAGCTAATGTTGCATGTTAAAAGTGTTAATTGTAATTAGTTTGATATTTAATTGTTAAATGAGTGTTATGGTACTGTTAATCTAAAAGGGGAGGAATTGTAATGTATGTACCTTTAAGGGGAGAACTACTTTTTACAGCTCCTGTATACTGTAGTACCAGCAGTGACCACGCCTGCATATAAACCCTGAGTAGTGATCTGTACAGTTAGTTCTAAAGTAACCCTCATTCAGTAAACACCTGTTAAATTGTTCACTGTAGTCTGTTGTCTGATTATTGAAGGACACAACATTAAGACACATGGATCTAACACCCTATACTGCGAATCAGACTGGATCAGTACAATGGGGAGCCCCTAGACTGTGAATCAGACTGGGTCAGTACAATGGGGAGCCGTTATATTGTGAATCAGACTGGGTCAGTACAATGGGGAGACCCTATACTGTGAATCAGACTGGGTCAGTACAATGGAGTGTCCCTATACTGTGAATCAGACTGGGTCAGTACAATGGAGAGCTGCTATACTGTGATATGACTGGGTGAGTACAAGGGGGAGCCCCGATACTGTGAATCAGATTGGGTCAGTACAATGGGGAGCCCCTATACTGTGAATCAGATTGGGTCAGTACAATGGAGAGCCCCTATACTGTGAATCAGATTGGGTCAGTACAATGGAGAGCCCCTATACTGTGAATCAGATTGGGTCAGTACAATGGGGAGCCCCTATACTGTGAATCAGATTGGGTCAGTACAATGGGGAGCCCCTATACTGTGAATCAGATTGGGTCAGTACAATGGAGAGCCCCTATACTGTGAATCAGACTGGGTCAGTACAATGGAGAGTCCCTATACTGTGAATCAGATTGGGTCAGTACAATGGAGAGCCGCTATACTGTGATATGACTGGGTCAGTACAAGGGGGAGCCCCTATACTGTGAATCAGATTGGGTCAGTACAATGGAGAGCCCCTATACTGTGAATCAGTCTGGGTCAGTGCAATGGGAAGCCCCTATACTGTGAATCAGACTGGGTCAGTACAATGGGGAGCCCCTATACTGTGAATCAGACTGGGTCAGTACAATGGGGAGCCCCTATACTGTGAATCAGACTGGGTGAGTACAAGGGGGAGCCCCTATACTGTGAATCAGATTGGGTCAGTACAATGGGGAGCCGCTATACTGTGAATCAGACTGGGTCAGTACAATGGGGAGACCCTATACTGTGAATCAGACTGGGTCAGTACAATGGGGAGCCCCTATACTGTGAATCAGACTGGGTCAGCACAATGGGGAGCCCCTATACTGTGAATCAGACTAGGTCAGTACAATGGGGAGCCCCTATACTGTGAATCAGATTGGGTCAGTACAATGGGGAGCCGCTATACTGTGAATCAGACTGGGTCAGTACAATGGGGAGACCCTATACTGTGAATCAGACTGGGTCAGTACAATGGGGAGCCGCTATACTGTGAATCAGACTGGGACAGTACAATGGGGAGCCCCTATACTGTGAATCAGGCTGGGTCAGTACAATGGGGAGACCCTATACTGTGAATCAGACTGGGTCAGTACAATGGGGAGCCCCTATACTGTGAATCAGACTGGGTCAGTACAATGGGGAGCCCCTATACTGTGAATCAGACTGGGTCAGTACAATGGGGAGCCCCTATACTGTGAATCAGACTGGGTCAGTACAAGGGGGAGCCCCTATACTGTGAATCAGACTGGGTCAGTACAATGGGGAGCCTCTATACTGTGAATCAGACTGGGTCAGTACAATGGGGAGCCCCTATACTGTGAATCAGACTGGGTGAGTACAAGGGGGAGCCCCTATACTGTGAATCAGATTGGGTCAGTACAATGGGGAGCCGCTATACTGTGAATCAGACTGGGTCAGTACAATGGGGAGACCCTATACTGTGAATCAGACTGGGTCAGTACAATGGGGAGCCCCTATACTGTGAATCAGACTGGGTCAGCACAATGGGGAGCCCCTATACTGTGAATCAGACTAGGTCAGTACAATGGGGAGCCCCTATACTGTGAATCAGATTGGGTCAGTACAATGGGGAGCCGCTATACTGTGAATCAGACTGGGTCAGTACAATGGGGAGACCCTATACTGTGAATCAGACTGGGTCAGTACAATGGGGAGCCGCTATACTGTGAATCAGACTGGGACAGTACAATGGGGAGCCCCTATACTGTGAATCAGGCTGGGTCAGTACAATGGGGAGACCCTATACTGTGAATCAGACTGGGTCAGTACAATGGGGAGCCCCTATACTGTGAATCAGACTGGGTCAGTACAATGGGGAGCCCCTATACTGTGAATCAGACTGGGTCAGTACAATGGGGAGCCCCTATACTGTGAATCAGACTGGGTCAGTACAATGGGGAGCCCCTATATTGTGAATCAGACTGGGTCAGTACAATGGGGAGCCCCTATACTGTGAATCAGACTGGGTCTGTACAAGGGGGAGCCCCTATACTGTGAATCAGATTGGGTCAGTACAAGGGGGAGCCCCTATACTGTGAATCAGATTGGGTCAGTACAATGGGGAGCCCCTATATTGTGAATCAGACTGGGGTAGAACCATAGCAAACCCTTCCGAACCGGACGTTCCAATTTTAACTAGGGTGTGGGAATGGCACGCGTGATTTTAATTGTCATGCCTCCCTGCCATAAATTTCATTGGACCAGATCCAGTACCTGGCCAACAGGCTGGAGTGGGAATATGGGTGGCTGCAGGCTATCACTGGGGATCCTTGTGAGATGTTCGAAGAAACACTCCCGCACCTTCTGGCACTCAAGGAATCCTAAAAACATTTGGCTGCCGATCCTGCTCCCAGCAGCTTTGGTCTGGCGGGAAAGTCACCACAGCTCCCAGAGCAGGTTAATATTGACACCCGGCAGGAAGGCGGTGGACTCACAAGAGGTAAGTCGCTGCCCATATTCTAACTGTCCCCCTGCCGGTTTATCACCAGGGGTTCTAAATGAATTTTTTGCATCTGTTTTCACTATGGAGAAGGACGATGTAGACATAGAAATAGGGCGGGGGGACTGTGATATGCTCGATCATATTAACATCGAGAGGGAGGAGGTATTGGCGGTTTTAGCTGGCCTAAAAATGGATAAATCCCCAGGCCCGGATGAAATGTATCCCAGGCTGCTGTGTGAGGCAAAGGAAGAGATTGCGGGGGCTCTAACACATATATTCAGGACCTCTCTGGCCACAGCGGATGTGCCAGAGGACTGGAGAACCGCTAATGTAGTACCATTATTCAAGAAGGGTAGTAGGGAAAAACCGGGGAACTACAGGCCAGTGAGCCTAACATCAGTGGTAGGAAAATTATTGGAAAAAATCCTGAGGGACAAAATTTGTCTCCACTTGGAGAGGCAAGGATTAATCAGGGATAGTCAACATGGCTTTGTCAAGGGAAGATCATGTCTGACTAATTTGATTGAATTTTTTGAGGGGGTGACTAGGTGTGTGGATGAGGGTAACGCAGTGGATGTGGTATACATGGATTTCAGTAAGGCCTTCGATAAAGTCCCGCACAGGAGACTGGTCAAGAAGGTAAGAGCCCATGGAATCCAGGGTGCCTTGGCACATTGGATACAAAACTGGCTTAGTGGCAGAAGGCAGAGGGTGATGGTCGAAGGTTGTTTTTGTGACTGGAAGCCTGTGGCCAGTGGGGTACCACAGGGATCGGTGCTGGGTCCCTTGCTGTTTGTGGTCTACATTAATGACTTGGATATGAATGTAAAGGGTATGATCAGTAAGTTCGCGGATGATACAAAAATTGGTAGGGTGGTAAATAGCGAGGAAGGTAGCCTCAGTCTGCAGGACGATATAGATGGGTTGGTCAGATGGGCGGAACAGTGGCACATGGAATTTAACTCGGAAAAGTGCGAGGTGATGCACTTTGGGGGGACTAACAAGGCAAGGGAATACACAATGAATGGAAATACCCTAGGCAAGACGGAGGGTCAGAGGGATCTGGGTGTGCAAGTACACAGATCCCTAAAGGCGGCGGAACAGGTGGATAAGGTGGTAAAAAAGGCATATGGGATACTTGCCTTCATTAGCCGGGGCATTGAATATAAGAGCAAGGAGGTTATGATGGAGCTGTATAAAACACTGGTTAGGCCACAGCTGGAATACTGTGTGCAGTTCTGGTCACCACACTACAGGAAGGATGTGATCGCGTTAGAGAGGGTGCAGAGGAGGTTCACCAGGATGTTACCAGGGCTGGAGCGCTTCAGCTATGAAGAGAGACTGGGCAGATTGGGTTTGTTTTCCTTGGAGCAGAGGAGGCTGAGGGGGGACATGATTGAGGTGTACAAAATTATGAGGGGCACAGATAGGATGGATGCTGAGGAGCTTTTTCCCTTAGTAGAGGGGTCAATAACTAGGGGGCATAGATTCAAGGTAAAGGGCGGGAGGTTTAGAGGGGATTTGAGAAAGAACTTTTTCACCCAGAGGGTGGTTGGAGTCTGGAACTCACTGCCTGAAAGGGTTGTGGAGGCTGAAACCCTCGCAACATTTAAGAAGCATTTGGATGAGCACTTGAAATGCCATAGCATACAAGGCTACGGGCCAAATGCTGGAATATGGGATTAGATTAGACAGGGCTTGATGGCCGGCGTGGACACGATGGGCCGAAGGGCCTCTATCCATGCTGTATTACTCTATGACTCTATAAGATCAGGGCTTGAGTCTTGGTCTGGTAACAATGTATACTGTTTTTTTATATAACAGGAGAATCACTTGATGGTCCCTGATAGTTCTTGTGTTTGCTGTGCAGTGTATGTTCTCTGTTAACTTTTCCCTGGGTCACAATATCATGTACTGTGATAGAGGGCAGAAAAAAGTGCACTTCAGATCATAGGGAGCACAAGGTCCACTCACAGAAGTGGTCAGCAATGCTGAACCCGCAGAAGTATCTACTGTAAAAAACAAAAACATGACTTCAACCTTCGGCATGCGCGAGTGGCATCTGTGTTGTAACTGCTACACTTGGATTAAAATACAATGGTAAATTTTGGAACCCTTCATTGGCACCAGGGCCACTAGAGAACTACGTGGGAAAGTCTTCCAATCCTCATGGAATTTGGGTCCATGGACAACTTCCCATTCACGTTTGAGCTCAAGATATGAATTCAGCCCAGATGGATGGGACGAACTGTCTGCTCTTGCCAATGGCTGTGAGGATCTGAGGGAGTGCTGCACTGTCGGGGGTGCTGTTTTTTGGATGAGATATTAAACCGAGGCTCCATCTGCCCTCTTAGGTGGGTGTAAAAGATCCCATGGCACTATTTCAAAGAAGAGCAGGGAAGCTCTCCCTGGTCTCCTGGCCTATTTTTATTCCTCAACTAACATCGTTAAAACAGACTGTCTGGTCATTATTACATTGCTGTTTGTGGGGTCTTGCTGTGCACAAATTAGCTGCCACGTTTCTTACATTTCAACAGTACTTCATTGGCTGTAAAGTACTTTGGGATGTCCTGAGTTCTTCAATGTAAATGCAAGTCTTTCTTTACTCCAGAGTTCCTCCCTTCGCCTTTACTTTTCGATCAATTACATTCTATCCCTTTGCAATGTGACTAATAAGCAGGGGGTCAGCTTTGACACAGATACTGGTGGCACCCAGATCTACCTCTCTACCTTATCCATTGACCTCATGGCAGTTATCACTTGCCATTAACTGATGGGCAATAAGGTCTGGAGAAGTCAAAATCTCTTCCAGTTCAATAATTGGCAAAGCTGACCCCATCCTCTCCAATGGCCCTGTCCTGAATGCCGAGTCTTGATGCATTACTTGACCCGGAGCTCAGCTTCCTCCTCACATTCAATTGTCACTAACATTGTTTCCTTTTGCCTCCACAACATTACCCCTGTCCACCACAAATTCACCCCTCTGCTTCCTTAACCCTAATCCACACTTTAATCACCTCACTACTGGATGTCTCAAGTGCTCTTCTTGCCAGTTCCTATGATGCACAAGTCACAAGTCCTCCAAGGTAGCGTAGCCCATGTTCTCACCTGTACCAAGGCCCACATCCCCTCATCGATATCCACTGGCTTCTCTTTAGGATTCTTGTCCTCAGTTTTGAATCACTCCACAGCCTCATCCCTTCCGATGTCCATGATCTCCTCCAGTCCAATGTCGCTGCACAGCCTTTTGGTCTTCTGACACCCGTGTACTTCTTGCTCACAGTTCCCTCTGCTCCATCCACAGGTACTGTAGCATGGTGGTTGTGTTACTGGACTAATAATCCAGAGTGTCTGGATTAATGATCCAAGAGACATGAAGTTCAAATCCCACCAAGGCAACTGGGGAATTTAAATTCAATTAATTAAATAAATCTGGAATAAAAAGCTAGCATCAGTTAATGGGGACCATGAAATTACTGGATTGTCATAAACACCCATCTGGTTCACTAATGTCCTTTTAGGGAAGGAAATCTACCACCCTCACCTGGTCTGGCCTGTATGTGACCCACAGCAATGTGGTTGACTCTCAAATGGCCTAGCAAGCCACTCAGTTGTACCATAAACCGCTACATCTGCTCAAGGGCAATAAATACTGGCCTTGCCTGTGATGCCCACATCCTGTGAATGAATATAAAAAAATCAACAGCCGCCACCTTGCTCCTGCCCTCTGGAATAATCTTCCCCATCCCTGCCTTCACAATACTCCATAAGACACTTTCCTTGAACCATGCTCTGCCTCTTATTGACCTGCTACCCTCTTCGCCTGGCTCATTGCCCAATGGGAACCCACCACCCAGTAAATCACCATTCAGTGTCTTTTGTGCATAATGGACACTATGAGGTAGAAATTCACCTTGGGCCTGTTATACGCCCTGTCAGATATCCAATTACACTGACTTCAATCGAACTGATTATAACAGGCGGCTGGTGCGATACCGCCCGTTTAGCAAGTTGTTGTGGTTGCTGTTGTCTTTCACGAATTTATGACTTGCAAGGGAAGAAGAATCTGATGTTATGCATAAAAAATGACATATCTCTTGTTAATTACAATCTGTTATTTTCATTTCATTTGTATTTCCTCCGTTTATATTTAATCAGCCAACCATTTCACATTGGGCAGATCCCACCAGTTACAGTGCAGGAATACAGCCTCAGGGTGAAATGATGCTGAAGCTCCACTAGATGGAACTCAATGACTGAGGCCCTGAAGCACGATTTCCCTCATTTGTTAGCAAGCCAAACATCGCGCTTGCTGCTGATTGGTTGATAGTTGTGATTGGGCCACGGAATCGATTGTTTGCGATGTATCTCAAATTCCACTTACTTCACTAAATCTCGCTTCCCTCTTTAAAGAAGGGGAAACAACAAGAAATCACATGCCCAGTCCTATTGGCGGGCTGACTTACTGGTTTTTGATTGTAACCTTTCTTTCCCGACTACTTCCAACTGCAAAAGCTGATTACCTGCATTTTATTTTCCAGCTTAAGGCCAACAGCTTGTCGTCTCTTGTTTAAAACAGGACTGTCCCTGGACGTCTTCTTGCTTCTGTTAGTTAATTGTATTAGGGTGTATCATTACTGTATTAGGGTGTATCATTACTGCATTAGGGTGGATTTTTACTGTATTAGGGTGTATCATTACTGCATTAGGGTAGATTTTTACTGTATTAGGGTGTATCATTACTGCATTAGGGTGGATTTTTACTGCATTAGGGTGCATCATTACTGCATTAGAGTGGGTTTTTACTGTATTAGGGTGTATCATTACTGCATTAGGGTGGATTTTTACTATATTAGGGTGTATCATTACTGCATTAGGGTGGATTGTTACTGTATTAGGGTGTATCATTACTGCATTAGGGTGGATTTTTACTGTATTAGAGTGTATACTGCATTAGGGTGGATTTTTACTGTATTAGCGTGTATCATTACTGCATTAGGGTGGATTTTTACTGTATTAGGGTGTATCATTACTGCATTAGGGTGGATTTTTACTATATTATAGTGTACTCACAAAATCATAGAAGTTTACGGCACAGAAGGAGGTCATTCGGCCCATCGTGTCTGCACCAGCCGAAAAACAGCTATCCAACCTAATCCCACTTTCCAGCTCTTGGTCCATAGTCTTGTAGGTTGCGGCACTTCAAGTGCATATCCAAATGCTTTTTAAATGTGATGAGGGGTTTCTGCCTCTACCACCCTTTCAGGCAGTGAGTTCCAGACCCCCACCACCCTCTGGGTGAAAAAAGTTCACCTCAACTCCCCTCTAATCCTTCTACCCATTACTTTAAATCTCTGCCCCCTGGTTATTGACCTCTCTGCTGAGGGAAATAGGTCCTTCCTGTCCACTCTATCTTGGCCCCTCATAATTTTATACACCTCAATTAAATCTCCCCTGTTCCAAACAAAACAATATATGCAGGTGTATTATTAGTATATTACTGTATTAGGATGTTTTATTAATATATCAGGGTGTGTTATTCTATTATTATATGGGGGGCACTAGTTACTGTATATGGGGTATTATAGTATTAGTGTACGTTATTACTATATTGCTGACTGTGTTACTTCTCTTAAACTGGTTTATGGAGGGTGGAGAATTATCGGAGGAAGATGTCTCCCAGGCTGTCTGCTCACTGCTGAGCTTCTCTCTTCTCCTTTGCAACTCCTTCCATGGCCATCGATTGCCTTTCTCCCGCTGGATTGCTCACCTCCATTGCTTAAGCCCCCTGCTCCTAACTGTGGCTACATTTGGCTCAATGTACAAGTTGAAAATACGAGTGTAAATCTACCTGTGCAGAGCGCATTGCCCCTCCCCTAATCAGGCTTGTTCTGTCTTTCTATCTGTTCTACATCACAGCATTACAACATCTCCTACATTACAACAGTGACTACACTTCAAAAAGTACTTCATTGGCTGTAAAGCGCTTTGGGACGTCCAGTGGTCGTGAAAGGCGCTACATAAATGGAAGTCTTTGTTTCTCTTTCCGATAGCTGGGACTCTTGTCACATCTGATTTCTGGACTCCTCTGCCGTCAGGATGGATCTGCTCTGCTGGACTCTACAATCTGCCTCGTCTGCCGGGACTCTGCTCCCCCGCCCAATATCTTTAAGGTTAAGGTGACCTGTTCCAGTCTATTGTGCCCATCCCCCCTCGCCTGCTGCTGTTACCTGCTGAGCTTCAGGACTATACTCCAGGATATTAGAATAAAAGAAAGACTTGCATCTATATAGCGCCTTTCACAACCTCAGGACAGCCCAAGTCGCGTTACAACAACAACTACAACTTGTATTTATATAGCGTCAGATGGTTGTGGGTTCAAGTCCCACTCCAGGGACTTGAGCACATATAGCTAGGCTGACCCTCCAGTGCAGTGCTGAGGGAGTGCTGCACTGTTAGAGGTGCGGTTTTTTGGATGAGTCGTTAAACCGAGGCCCCATCTGTGCTCTCAGGTGGACACAAAAGGTCCCATGGCATTATTTTCTGTAAGGCTGTAAAGTGCTTCGAGACGTCTGGTGGTTGTGAAAGGCGTTATATAAATGCAAGGCTTTCTTTCTTTCTTTAACGTAGTAAAACGTCCCAAGGGGCTTCACAGGAGAGTCAACATTTGATGCTGTGCCACATAAGGAGATATTAGGGCAGGTGACCAAAAGCTTGGTCAAAGAGGTAGGTTTTAAGGAGCGTCTTAAAGGAGGAAAGTGAGGTAGCGAGGCGGAGAGGTTTAGGCAGGGAATTTCAGCTTAGGGCCTCGGCAGCTGAAGGCACGGCCGCCAATGGTTGAGCGATTAAAATCAGAGATGCTCAACCAATGAAGTACTTCTTGAAGTGCAGTCACTGTTGCAATGTAAGAAACGCAACAGCCAATTTACAGACAGCAAGTTCCCACAAACTGCAATGAGATAATGACCAGACATTATGCTTTAGTGATGTTGGTTGAGGAATAAATATTGGTCAGGACACCAGAGAGATCTCCCCTGCTCTTCTTTGCATATTGCCATGGATCCAAGGGCAGACGAGGTCTAAAAGACAACACCTCTGACAATGCAGCATTCCCTCAGTACTGCACTAGGATAGATTTGGTACTTGAGTCTCTGGAGTGGGAATTGAACCCACAACCTTCTGATTCAGAGGTAAGAGTGCTACCAACTGAGCCACTGCTGGCTTCTCAGCTTTACTCTGCTACAGTGTTGGGTCCTGGAAAAGAATCTACCTTCCTCTGGACCAATTTCCATTTCTCCACTGACTTCTGGGCTTTACTGTGACCCTCGTCCTGGCACCTGTTTTGTATTGAGACTGTGCTCTCTGCTGGACAGCCTGTATTCCACTACCAGACCCGTTCCTGCGGGCTGTGTTTTCTGCTCCTCTGCTGGGAATCTTTACTCGGCGCTGACCTTGCTCTGATCTGTTCCTGTCGGTTACTCTGCTGCGAAGTGATCTTTGCTTTGCTGCTGCCCACCATGGTCGCTGACTCTGCTCTTAACTCACCTTTCAGAAGTCCACCATCACCCTTCACTGGACTGACTTGAATCGGCTCATCGTGTTCCTCCTCCTGCTCCTAATCTTATGCGCTCCTCACCCCTCGGTGGGTAGCGCTCTCGCCTCTGAGTCAGAAGGTTGTGGGTTCAAGTCCCACTCCAGGGTCTTGACCACTTAATCCAGTGCAGTACTGAAGGGGTGTCCACTGTTAATAGCTGAAGCCACAAACACACATCCCCTGAACCCCTGGATCGACCTCTGCAAGCTCATTGTCAGGATAATTCCTTCATTATCCTTTTAACAGATTTGAATAGCTAGAGATAGTAATATGTCTGAGAATTAAATTCAATTATCTTGTTTTTAAACATTCACTTAAAATTTCATACAAAATAGTACACATTTAGCCTGATGTCTAAAACCATCTGTGCAGGGAACCTCAAGGGGGAAATTGTGGGAATGGCTTATCCATGCCTGTTCACGTTACCTGATCATGAAGGTAGGTAACAGTTCCTACTGAGTGAAACGTTGCATCTCTTTTATGCCATTTTCTTTCATGGTCTAGTTCCTGCTGGATTCAACATTATTGGGTGTGTTATGACCCTAGATTTTTGAACAGATTGCTCGGCAGGGATCAGGGGCTCCGTGTCTCACCACACCACACCGTTAACTTCCTATCATTGCTTTTCCCGAGCCATAGCTTTTGTTATACAAACCTTTGATGTTATGCTCCGTAGCAACAGGACGCCACGGCCTTTTATATTGCAGCAATCTCCTTCTCTTATACTCTCCCCTGCTGTAATCAAAAGCCTGCATTTTAAAAGCTTTTGTGCTTTAACCTAACAACCCTTTTAGGTCCGTATTGTCCAACTAGCTTATTTATTTAATTAATCTATATGTGCCTATCCTTACAGAAAAGTGTCTTTCACCCTGCAATTCATGCTTCTCCAATGTTATCAGTGCCATTGAGGGGAAAGGACAGGACCTGCGAGTGCAGTTTAAACCAATTCTGCTATATTAGCTGTTCTGTATTAGAATACTGTAAAAACATATCAAAATTCTTGCACTCAAGATCATCTCTTCTCCTCACACTCAGATTCCACTCGGCAACCTCCACCAGCAGGCCCGCTGAACCAACCATCCTTTGACTGGCTCCTGGATCCACTCCCTCGTCACAATTGTCTCTGAACCCGGAAGCTGGCTTTGTGGAGGCAGTAAGCTGACTCCACGCTGTCTACAAGTCGACTTCATCCCGCTAAAACAGGGCCTCTGAATGTAACTTCGGACTCTTTCATATTGTCCACTCACTCACCTCTGTTAATAGCTAAGCTCCATTTTTTCTACATAACCTGAATTCCCACTCTGTCTATTTGTGCCCACATTTTGGGTGCGATCTGGAACCGAGCCCATTACTTCCATCTCCCATGTTTTCCTCTTGTGCCCATCTCCAACCTCCAGACGCCACTATCCCAATGAGCTCCTGACCAGCCTCCACCCTCCATAAATTCCAGCTCATTCAAAACTCTCTGGCCCGTATCCTATCCCGCACAAATCATCACCCCTGCCCTTACTGACCTACAGTAGCTCGCGGTGCCCCAACACCTCAAATTTTAAATTCTCATCCTCGTCTTTAAATCCCTTCATGGCCTCGCTCCACCCTATCTCTGTAATCTTCTCCAGCCCCACAACCACCCACCCCATCATCAAACTCTCCATTCCTCTGTCTCTGGTCTCTTGCGCACCTTTGGTGGTGCCTTCAGCAACCTAGGCCCCAGGCTCTGCAATTCTCTCCCTAAACCTCTCCACCTCTCAGCCACCCTCCTTAAAACCCATCTCTCTGACCAACCTTTCGATCACCCCTCATAATATTATAAGAACATAGGAAATAGGAGCAGGAGTCGGCCATTCGGCCCCTCGAGCCTGCTCCACCATTCAATAAGATCATGGCTGATCTTCTACCTCAACTGCACTTTCCTGCACTATCCCCATATCCCTTGATTCCCTTAATATTCATAAATCTATCGATCTCTGTCTTGAATATACTCAATGACTGAGGCGCCACAGCCCTCTGGGGTAGAGAATTTCCAAAGATTCACCACCCTCTGATTGAAGAAACTTCTCAACTCAGTCCTAAATGGCCGACCCCTTATTCTGAGACTGTGACCCCTGGTTCTAGATTCCCCAGACAGGGGAAACATCCTCCCGGCATCTACCCTGTATGTTTGGAATCTGGTCCATTACTTTTTAATAATCCTCTTTGAAATGTCTGAGAACTTTCTACATTAAAGACTAAATAAATGACACTTGTTATTGTAATAATAATATTTAAGAGTCTCTCCCCGCCACGTCTCGCCCCGGATCCTGCGCTTTCTGTGGACCTACACTCCCGCCACGTCTCACCCCGGATCCTGCGCTTTCTGTGGACCTACACTCCCGCCACGTCTCACCCCGGATCCTGCGCTTTCTGTGGACCTACACTTCCGACCACTCAGCTCCTCCCTTGTTCCCGTTATTTGATTCCAATGTCCGAGCGGCGAAATCTCCACTCAGATGACGATCCTTCTCCTCCCTTTTCTCCGCCTTTTGCACCTTCTCACCGCCTCGGCTTCAGGTAAAACCCTCTCTATAAGTCTCTTTAAACCGGCGGTGACTCTAGACAGGGAGTTGTTTTGAAAGAAAAATGAAAATTTAACGGCAGCGCTAAAATGACGAACAGATGTCCCTGAAGGGACAATACAAAAACCTGGAGAATCCGCACCCTGAAGTGTTTGCAGAGTTCCCATAGCGACTGTTCTATCTTTACACATCTGTTGCACCGGCCCAATGCCAGACAGGAGCCGGGGATGTTTATTCTGTCGAGGATGGGGCGCAATGGTGGTTAAATTCAAGTTTAGGGTAGAAGCAGGGAAAGTGGCGTAGTGGTTATAGGCCTGGACTAATGATCCGGAGACCTGATTTCAAATCCCATCATGGCAGCTGGGGAATTTACCTGGTCTGGCCTATAATGTGCAGCTCACATAACAAAGTGGTTCCTCTGAAATGCAAGCCACTCCGTTGTAATAAACTGCTATACAAGAAATAAGAATAAGAAAAACAGCACGGTGGCATAGTGGTTAGCACTGTTGCCTCACAGCGCCAGGGACCCGGGTTCGAATCCAGCCTCGGGCGACTGTCTGTGTGGAGTTTGCACATTCTCCCCGTGTTTGCGTGGGTTTACTCCGGGTGCTCCGGTTTCCTCCCACAGTCCAAAGATGTGCGGGTTAGGTTGATTGGCTATGATAAATTGACCCTTAGTGTTGGGGGGATTAAATACGTGGGGTTACGGGGATAGGGTGGGATATGTGTTGGTGCAGGCTCGATGGTCCGAAATGGCCTCTATCTGCACTGTGTGGTTTCTGTGAATTTCTGTGAATAAAACTGGTTGACCACCTGGCATCAACCTTGGCACTGACTTTGGACACGACAAAGGCACACTTAGCCCAGCAAAGTCCTCCTCACTAACTTGTGCCAAAATTGGGAGAGCTGTTGCACAGCCTGACAGTCATACTCACAGAATCAGGCCTTTCAGCTAACATCCCAGACTCCATCACCATCCCTGGGTATGTCCTGTCCCGTGGTGGGTCGGGAGGGAGTGGCGCTGGGAGTCCTCAATTATTGACTCTGGACCCCTCATGGCTTCAGGTCAAACATGGACAAGGAAACCACCTACTGCCCTCCCTCAGCTGATTCAGAACAGATCCAGCAGCTCATAACTGGGAATCCATGAGGTGCTGTGGGCCATCGTCAGCAGCAGAATTGTATTCCACCACAATCTGTAACCTCATGGCCCAGCATATCCCTCACTCTACCATTACCAGCAAGCCAGGGGACCAACCCTGGTTCAATGAGGAGTGTATAGGAGCAGCACCAGGCGTAGCTATAAATGCCATCCTGGGGAAGCTGCAACACAGGGCTAAATGATCCCACAACCAACAGAACTGATCAAAGCTCTGCAGTCCTGTCACATTCAGTTGTGAATGGTGGTGGACAATTAAACAACTAAGGGGAGGAGGAGGCTCCATGAACATCACCATCCTCAATGATGGCAGAGCCCAGCACAAGAGTGCAAAAGACAAGGCTGAAGTGCTTGCAACCATCTTCAGCCAGAAGTGCCGAGCGGACGATCCATCTCAGCCTCCTCCAGAGATCCCCATCATCACAGAAGCCAGTCTTCAACCAATCCTGACTTGGGAATATATCGCTGTTCCTTCATCGTCACTGGGTCAAAATCCTGGAACTCCCTCCCTAACAGCACTGTGGGAGTACCTTCACCACACGGACTGCAGCGGTTCAAGAAGGCGGCTCACCACCACCTTCTCGAGGGCAGTTAGGGATGGGCAATAAATGCTGGCCTTGCCAGTGACGCCCACATCCCAGGAACAATTTTTTTTTTAATTGTCTCAGACGGTTACGCAAAATGGAATTGGCCGCCCATTCTTGGCCCCGCTTGATATTCAGTGTCATTCACTTTGATAGAACTGAATATCGGGCGTGTGGTATAACGGGCGTCCGATGTGATTCTGCCCACTACCGTCCGGGACGAATTTTAACCCCCGTGACTTCAGTGAAAAAGAAAATGTGGATAACCAGCGGTCAATTCGTACCGCGTATTCTGTACGTTCCGCCCGAAGTTGAATTTTGGCCTCAGTATGTCGGCCTCTGGAGCTCGTGGTCCCAGTCGCTGGGATGAAGGCTTTGGATCAGGATTGGCTGTGAGGGGACTCCCAGGAAGGAGCATTTGGGCAGAGTGAGGTTAATGATCAAAAACAGAGTCTGACTCATTTCCAAAACTACTCCGCTGAGGTTTTTCTGTTTCAGAATGAGGCCAAGGCTTCCGGCCGAAGTTTTAATTTCTGTAAACATCGTATCTACTCTTGTCTTGATGCTGTAGTTGGACTGGCTTCCTGTGTTTATGCTCGAGTTGCTTTCTGAATTCTGAGCCAGAGCCCCAGTAACCATGACTGTTTGGAGCCGGGCTCGAACCTTGTTCCTGTCTGATTCAAAGGCTGGAATACAACTGCTGAGCTAAAGGCAGGAGAGAATATGGGGAGATTTAATAGAGATGCTCAAAATGATGAGGGGTTTTGATCGAGTAGTTCAGGGGAAACTGTTTCCAGTGGCCAGAGGACACAGATTTAAAGGAATTGTCAGAATTGGAGGACGAGATGAGGACAATATTTTTCAGGCAGCAAGTTATGATGATCTGGAATGCGCTGCCTGAAAGGGCGGTGGAAGCAGATTCAATAGTAACTTTCAAAAGGGAATTGAATGTATACTTAGAAAAGGGAACACGTGCAGGGCTATGGGGAACGAGTGGGGGAGTGGGACTAATTGGACAGCACAGGCACAATGGGCTGAATGGCCTCCTTTGTGATGTATGATTTTATGAATCTAGGCTCTATACCGTACAACGTTCATGCTAGACCACTACAACCCAGCCTCTAGCCCAGTGCAGTCCACCTTTCACCTTCAGGGGCTGGTCTACATGTTGTAAGTTTCTATTTGTTTCCTATTTTAATTTCAGATATTTTTCTTTTTGCCTCAGTCACAGGACGGTGGGTCCTGGTGGCGCTCTTCCTATTGGATGTCGCCGTCTAACACTGTTAAGTTATACAATTATAATGTTAATTATACTGTTTCTACATTGACTGATTGGGCAAGAGTTGGAGAAAAGCTGCAGTTCACTTTAAAATAGTGAAAGTGAGTGGGGGGGAATGTTAGCAGCATTGGTTGCCATGGGGAGAGGTTGAGTGATTCACTACAGCTGTCACTGTTTGTGTAATGATTAAATCTCTCCTGTAATACTGTGAACTGTTCTGATTCACTCATTTATATTTTAGCACAGATGGTGAAAGGCAGCATGGTGGCTGCAACAGGTTCCTCCATTCGATTCCCTGGAACTGATAAAGGATTCACTGATTTCAATTGGGAATTCTCTAATCCGAGCAAGACTGTTCCCATTATGGAATACACCAAAAACCTATCATATCATATTTGACCAGTATGAGAATCGAGTTGAATTTAACAAATCAGACGGATCCTTGTTACTAAAAGATTTACACGAGGCAGACACTGGGAGATACAAATTGACTGTGGACTTGGACCCTAAGAGGACCAGAATTCTAACTCTTGAGGTTTTTGGTAAGTGTAACTTAAATAAAGACACTAGCATAGAGGTGACCCAATGTTCTGATACACTCTGTGTTGAACAAGATACAGATTTTAGTTGCCATGGTCACTCTGAACAGTTACTCTCATGATCATGTGACAATGATTGTGGGTACTGGGAAACCAAAGTTCAACAGCTAATTGTGTGGATCAGC